>NC_079424.1:24553571-24596662 GCF_026213295.1 Gadus chalcogrammus
GTGCTTGAACGCCACTGCCGAGACATTACTTGAAGGTAAACAAAGGGATGAATTGTGTGAAAAAATAAATCTAACGACAACCAGAAAATCTGAAATGTTATCAGATGACGCACTGTCACAGATTGATGCGGCTGTTCAGAATGCCCCATCCTTAGCCATTGATGAGTCTTCAGCTGTAACGGATAATGCCCAGCTTTTGGTTTATGTGCGATTTTTTTCATCAAGACAAGAAAGAGATCTTTGAGGACCTGTCGGGTCTAACACCACTGGAGACCAGTGATGGGCAGTAACGCGTTAGAAGTAAGGCGTTACTGTAATCCAATTACTTTTTTCAAATAACGAGTAAAGTAAGGCATTACAATTGGAAAAATAGTAATTCGATTACTTTTACTTTCCTGCAAGCAGCCTGCGTTACTGCGTTACTAAACCGTGATTTATTTTTGCCATAGACAGTAAAATAATTTGGGATTTGCCGTATTTGCTTTGTGAGACTGTCTCGTGACAATGACGTAGCCTATAGCGGCGCAACGTCTAGAAGTAAACAACAGATACGTCTTTCTTGTGTTAGGCGCACATGGCTAATTTGCATACGTGCACAGGATTCGCTGGCTCCGCATGACAAATAATAAAACATATTTAATACTCTTTATCCGTCTATCTATCTATCTATCAACGCATGGGTCTAGTTTTAATGTGATGTATTTTGTGTATGTCCAGTCAGACTTGTTGTCTTCCTTGTTCTGTGTGGTCTTGTAGGCTATACTGTGTGAGCCGAATCACCGTCCTAAATGAATTCACGACGTGTAGTTTGGTATTAATAAAGACTTGACTAGGCTATTTATCTATCTAGGCTATTAGTCCACAGTTATTCGCCAAAGGCGAAGTGAATAGTGGGGAATATCCGATGAGGCCGAAGGTTTATTTGTTGTTATCAGCTGACATTTTGCGATGAAAACAATATAGAGTTTGAGATGTCAATCATGGGATATTGCCCAATATCCCGAGATAGCGAACCAATCAAATTGCGCCATCTTAGGAGGTTCACGTGTAGCATATATCTATGTATAATATCTATGTATTTATCTATGAGACACATCCTTCCACACACACACAGTTCAAACACGTACTCTTATTTGACATTAGAACAGCCTAAATGTGGCATGCAACAGCATTTTCTGTTTTGGTAAACGCATTACTCCTCTCTGCACTGCAACTGTTAAAAGATGTAAATGTTAATAGAGACTTTGGTTTTAATTATTTTATGGCTGTATTTTATTTACATCTATTCGAATGATGGTGTGTATACACAAAAAAACGATTTTCTTTAAATGAGACTGTTGCATTTAATTTGTTGCATAGTTAAAAAGTTTGAGACTAATAAAAACAAGTTTTAAAAAAGCGTATTCAGGTTGTGTATAGCTAGTGTGTTTTTGAAAAGTAACTAAGTAAAGTA
The DNA here is from genome assembly GCF_026213295.1 of Gadus chalcogrammus. Taxonomy (NCBI): domain Eukaryota; kingdom Metazoa; phylum Chordata; class Actinopteri; order Gadiformes; family Gadidae; genus Gadus; species Gadus chalcogrammus. The sequence continues at coordinate 24,555,025 of NC_079424.1, forward strand.
ATTAGTAAAGTAACTAATTACTTTTGAAAATAAGTAATCAGTAAAGTAACTGGATTACTTTCTTGGATAAGTAATCAGTAGCTAATTACTTTTTCCAAGTAACTTGAACAACACTGCTTGAGACACACACAAGATGAGAAGATATTTATGAGGCTATTAAGGAGATGCTGTCAAAGAGGGGGATTGATCTAACAAAGGTTGTCTCAGTCACTACAGATGAGGTACCTGTTTTGTTTACTTGAAATGTAGGCCTGGTGTACCGTTTTTGCTTACTTGAAATGTAGGCCTAATGCACTTTGTGTTTATTTGAAGTTTAGGCCTAGTGTTCCTGTTCTGCTTACTTGACATGTAAGCCTTATGCACTTTTTATGTTTACTTGAAATGCAGGCTTAATGTACCTGTTTTGTTTACTTGAAATGTTAATATGCGTTACTTTGTCTAACTTGTTTTTCATTGTTAAAAGAAAGCTATTTGGAAATAGAAAATAAATACATCTGAAATTATAAGGAATCAGGTTACAGCCAGGTAGTAACTTTTGGATTGCGGTAAAGTGTTCCATTCACATAGAGTTGGTCTACCGACAATGTAGCTCGCTTTCCCTCGTCACGAAGCTGCTTCATTATCGGCACTAGTGTCCTTCTGCGATCTTGAATAGTCTTGGGAAACTGATCGTTTATCCCAAAAGCAGTACCCCTCAGTTGTTTCCCTCTGCTTTTAACGAGTTATTTTTGCTTGAAGTGTTCGAATTTTGCTATTATTGGCGGTGGCTTGTTAGGGTTTTTTGACGGGAGGCGGTGGACTCGGTGAAAAGTTATCTCTTTAACTGCTGCGGCGGAGAGTTTAAGGGAGTCCTGCATGAAATATTTTAATGACATTTCTGGATCGTCGGGTGTGTTTTGTGGAGGTAGATTGATACCAGAAAATATGAGGTTATCGCGCATGCTGCGGCACTGGATGTCCAATATGGTTTCTTGCATTATTTTGTTGTCGTTGGTGAGTTTTGAGACTTGTTTGGAGAGGTCTGATACAGTGCCTTGGAGTTGGTTATTTTCGTGCATCAGAGTTTCGATTTGGGACTGGGAGAACTCAAGGCTAGATTTTAAATCTCGGAAGTCTGCATGAAGTAGTTCGAGTATGGAAAGTTTGGAGTTTATGGATGTGAGTAAACTGACCTCAACTGTAATAGTTTCCTCTTCTGTTTCAGTGGATGAATCCCGTTTGCGTATTTTGTTGTTTGGTTGTGTCATGATGTCCGGGTTGTAGAAATAGCTGTCGATGAAGGTGAATAGGTAGTCCGTTGTCCAAGGTTGGTTATCCAGTGTTTACGAAAGTTTTCTTTGATGAATGAAGTTTGAAAAGTAATCCGGTATGTTTATGTTTGCCTTCAGCGTGCTGCCATTTTGGATCTCCCCCACGTCTCGCGATAGTCTCAGAGCATCCCGCCTCCACCTTATTAAGCACATTTAATAACAAGGTGAAGGGGTGGGGACTCTTATGTTTTATTTATGTTTTTGTTATGATGCAGTAGGAAATAAACGATGAACTAATGCCATGTGAAGTGTGTGTGTGATTGCAGTGACTCGGCTCGATTTGCATGCAGCATGAATTGGGCTCCTTAATCGACTACAATTACACCTTGTAATTGTAGTGGATTAAGGAGACCAATTTATTAGGGCACCAATTTGGGGAGATCCAAGGTCCCTTTGCCTAAGTTTGGTGTGATGCTGGGGCAATCTGAAGCCCGCTGCGTTTGCTGTAACGCCTCGTGCCCACTGCACCGTCCGTTGACGGATCCCCATTGACTTTGAATGGGTACGGACGCGCAATGCATTGTGGAGCCTTCGGCGCAGTCAAAAAGTTGAAAATGTTTCCGTTTTTCGGCAGCGATGGATCCGTCATCCAATCAGATCGCGTATGCAAATTTATGCACTGTGACACTACTCTGGCTCTGACGACCCTGGAAAGCTCACCCATCCGTCAGCCACACCTTCCAACGTCCTTTGACTGACAGTGCAGTGGGCACGAGGCGTAAGAGTCCATATAGAACTATCTGAAGTGGTAATCAAATCAAATCAAATTTATGTCATTTTGTTGATTGAACAACAAAACGAGAAGGCGTTTCTCAGGGATCAAGATCAAGTACACATACATAACAAACAAACGTCCCAATGATGAATAAATAAATAATAAATAAAGTCCAGTGAGAAGATTTAGGACGCTGGTGCATTGAGCATCCTGACAGCTTGAGGCAGGAAGCTGTTCCGCAGCCTGGTGGTGGAGCATCTTAAGCTGCGATAGCGCTTCTTGGAGGGTAGGAGCTGAAGGAAGTTGTTCAGAGGATGAGAGGGGTCTCTCACTATTTTCTGGGCCCTATTCCTGCAGTGGCTTAGGAATATGTCCTGGACAGAGGGAAGAGAGGCTCCAATGACCTTTTCCGCTGATCTCACCACTCTTTGCAGGGCCTTTTTGTCCGCCGCACTGCAGCTGGAGAACCAGGTAGAGATGGCGTACGTCAGCACACTCTCCACTGCCCCCATGTAGAATGTGGTGAGGATACTGGGAGGTAGTGAGGCCTGATGGAGTTTCCTCAGGAAGTACAATCTCTGTTGGGCTCGCTTCACTAGCCCAGTGGTGTTTTTGGACCAGGAAAGGTTGTCAGAGATCTGTACTCCCAGGAACTTGATGTTCTCCACCTTTTCCACTTCACGATTATTGATGCAGAGGGGTGTGTGCTTAGGTTGTGATCTACGGAAGTCCACGATCATTTCCTTGGTCTTTTCCGCATTGAGCACCAGGTTGTTGTCTCTGCACCAGCTCTCAAACAGATTGACCTCCTCTCTGTAACAGGATTCCTCATTCCCATGAATGAGACCCACGACTGTAGTGTCATCTGCAAACTTTACAATCATGTTGTTCTTGTGCCTTGGCACACAGTCATGGGTCAGCAGCGTGTACAGCAGAGGACTGAGCACACATCCCTGGGGGGATCCTGTACTCAGTGTGATGGATTTGGAGATTTTTTTCCCAACACGAACTGACTATGGTCGCTCCAACAGGAAATCCAGTATTCAGTGACAGAGGGTGGGGTTTAGGCCCAGGAGGAGAAGTTTATCCATCAGTCTCTGCGGCAAGATGGTGTTAAATGCAGAGCTGAAGTCAACATACAGAATTCTAGCATAGATGTCTCTCTGTTCTAGATGGGTGAGTACTGTATAAAGGGTGGTGGATATTGCATCCTCTGTGGAGCGGTTTGAGCGGTAGGCATACTGATGTGGATCCAGTGATGCAGGTAGGCTGGATGTGATGTGTGGTTTGATTAACCGTTCAAAACAAGGTTAATGAAATTGATTTCTGTTTCGTTCTCTTTGGCAAAACCCTTTGGCGATTAGTGGTAATTGTTCAGATAGGCACCAACTGTGGATCGACACTGACACCCAGAGCGTTACATTATTGATCATTCTGCAAATGCATGCCTTCATCAGTTATGACTAGGGGTGTAACGGTACACGTATTTGAACCGAACCGTCACGGTACAGGCACTTCGGTGCGGTTACAGAGGTGTACAGCGGTCCGTAAATGTGGCGTACATAGCGTTAATATGGCGAATGTAAAGGCTTGTTTTGCGGTGCGGAACTTAAAACTTGAAGTCGGAGTTCCCCCCGGACCGTTTAGCCTTGTTAGGCTCGGCTCGCACGTGCGCGAACTCTGCGTAGTAGCAGTAGCAGAGCGTGATCGCGACTGTGTGTGGATTGATGTCTACTAGCGAACTGACAGCGAACTGCATGGCGAGCGACAACAGAAAACCGGAGCTTGAAGATGCCCCCCTGTAATTTAAATCCCAAGTGTGGGAGAACTTTGGATTCCAGGTTAATTATCACAATGGGGAAAGACGAGTGGACAAGTCGAAAGCTGTGTGCAGACATTGTTCAACAGCGATCGTCTATGCAAATGGAAACACATCGAACATGCACAAAATTTTCGCCCCCGGTACAATTTTAACGTGACAGCACCATCCAGGTGTTACTGTCACCGCTGCAAAATTAAAAAAAGTTGTTCAAACCGTTCAAACCCAGCTCCCTACACTATTTAATCAAGCCCTACACCTGTCTGGGAATTCAGAACGGGCAAATGCCATCACCAGGTCTATTGGTGTTTTCATTGCCTCTGACCTACGAGAGGCAATGAAAACACCAATAGATTATAAAATACATAAGCTGTAATTTAAGTTAAGGCTGCAGTTGCACTTTTATTTATTTAATGATTGATATTTATATTTATGAGAACTTCAGAGCTTTAGAGAGCTGCAGGAATATTTTCTTTAAACCCTTAAAGTTTACATACTCTTTGTTTACATACCAGCTTAAAGAGCCTAGAGTCTAGACTGAGCATTAACACTGGATTTTTCATTAATTTTATGTTAGGGTTATTGGAGAATTGCAGCAGTATTTTTTTTATATTTGTTACACATTTTATTTGTATGTTTCATACTGACAGCTAAAACTGTTGTGTTTAATTCGTTACTAATTAAACTTATGTTCGTTCTGTCAAACAATCCGTTTTTTCACCATAACTATGAACCGAACCGTCCTGTACCGTACCGTGACTTCAAAACCGAGGTACGTACCGAACCGTGACTGTTGTGTACCGTTACACCCCTAGTTATGACCCAAGTATTTTCCAATAGAGACCTTGCTGATTGGGACACACGCACACACAGGCACACGCTAAGGTTTTTCAAGATTCCTTTTTTTCATTCCTTTAAATCCTCTCCCCAAGCTGGTTTGCAGTGGTTGGCTTTTGAGCCAATCAGAATCAAGGACCTGAACTATCTTTTTTATAATGAGCATTATATATGGCTCTTAGTTGCCACACACTCATTTTGAGAAGCAGTTTCAGTGGGAAATGGAGCCATGTAGCTGGCCAGCTTGTATGGAAGCATATATGTAGCAAAATTCAAATGGCAATGCAATTTGCAATTACATTATGCAATTGACAATTCATTATGCAATTTTATAATGTAATTTGTAAATACGTTATTCAAAGTGTATTTTAATATGCAAAGTGACAATGCAATCCTCAATTAAATTTGCAAAAGTTATAAAAATAGAATAACATTTTGTCAAATTCTTTGAGTTCCTTATTCAAATTGAAATTCCCGTGATTGCAATCCACTTCGCCACGCTCCGTGTGTTGCGATATTCAAATGACATTTCAATCCGCAAAATGAACGCTTTGCAAAACGTTTTCCAAAACGTAATCCAAAACATTTTCCAAAAAGTCAATATGCAAAGTGTCAAACGTATCAGCCAATCAGCGTCTGGGCGGAAACTACGTCACTTGCTCGTAATTTCCTTGTTCACGTTCACTTCTAGTTCGTATGTGTCACCATGGTCACCAATGGAGATACGGTCCGAAGTTTGGCCGATGATGTGGAGAACAATCGTGTTGAAGACACAGATGCAGTAGATAGAGTGTGTGTTCTGGGAGATAGGATAGAAGACTTATCCTCACTGGTACATTTTGACCCACCGTGGAGATACCCTTAGAGGCAATAGAAAGTGACGTAGTTCCCGCCCCGACGCTGATGGCTGATACGTTTGTTGATACGTTTGCCACTTTGCATATTGACTTTTTGGAAAACGTTTTGCCAAGTCTTTTGCAAAGCGTTCGTTTTGCGGATTGGAATGTCCTTTGAATATCGCAACACACGGAGCGTGGCGAAGTGGATTGCAATCACGGGGACGCTATAGCTTTTCAATTTGAATAAAGGAACTCAAAGAATTTGACAAAATGTTATTCTATTTTTATTGTTATAACTTTTGCAAATTTAATTGAGGATTGCATTGTCACTTTGCATATTAAAATACACTTTGAATAACGTATTTACAAATTACATTATGAAATTGCATAATGCATTGTCAATTGCATAACGTAATTACTTATTGAATTGCAAATTGCATTGCCATTTGAATTTTGCTACATATATGCTTCCATAAGCTTGAGAACGGCAAAAGCATTGTATTTCATGTTTTTTCTCAATATACTGCATGTATGCATATAGTTTGAGAGCACTGGTTTAGTCCAGGGTATACGCGGGTATACGGCGTATACCAACTTATTTTTCGGTCATCATTGCGTATACCCACTTCTAAATCCCCCCAGATGCGCACCATTCAGTAGTAGGCCTATCTGCAAGCCAAATTGCCCACTTTTTTGCCTTCACACCAAACGCGACGGGGCGACAAGATCCCATACAAGTGAACGTAGAGACGCGTATCGGGCGAATTTTTCGCGAGAGAAAACCGGCGACAAGTTTTGATTTGTCGCACCACACTTTCGCCGTGCACAGGCAAGCACGTTCACGAGGATTTGTGCAGCGACAAATTCGCTCGAGTTGAAATATTTCAATTTTGACGCGAATTTCGCATGATGACAGCCAATCAGCGTTCAACAGCGTGGCCACTGAGTGACATATGTAACGTAACCGCCAATCAGCGTTCAACCGTCAAACTCAGTTTGACAGTTTTGCAGTCCGGGGTGCAGCATGGAGGAGAAAGTGATTGTTGCCGTTTGCGACTCCCGAAGTTCTATATATAATAGTATATAATTGTATATGTATTATCACGGCCAAAAGCTCTGTGTGCCATGACCCACGCTGCTCTGCCTCTTATTGGCTAATACTCGCTGCCTTTACTGATTCGATTGTTGAATAATTTGAATGATAATGTTCAATCATCATATGATATTTATATATATATCTAACGAGATGATTGATGTGGAAGAGAATGATGTGCGTTTTTTTTTAATCTAAGGTGAAATATGAACAAGGATGCATTGTCAAATTCAGATCTGAAGTATTTTATTGAAATAAATGTTCCAAAAATGAGACCTGAGCTGGATGACGTATAGTCCATGCGACGACCATGGACATAATAAAGGCGACGAGCCTTCGTTCCCATTAAACGGTAAACATGGCGTCAAGCGGTTCAACTGTTGGTTCACGTTGGTCCCGTAATTTCCGGACTATAAGCCGCGCCTTTTTTCCCATTTTGCGATTCTGCGGCTTATGTAACGGTGCGGCTAATCTTTGAATTTTATAGCTAACGGCCACTAGGGGGCCTCCTAAATCTATGGATTTCTAAGCGGCGGGCTCCAGTGCGACTTATGTATGTAAACATCATTAAATTTAGCTGCTGCGGCTTATACTCCGGTGCGCCTTATAGTGCGGAAAATACGGTACATACTTTTACCTTTCTAGCTAGCTAATTCATGCAAATATTAACCGCCTAACTTTTTAATTTTCCATGATTAATCTACAAGAGAAATCTGTCTGTTACATAATTTATGGTTTAAATGTCTTCGATAGAGTTTGTTGCTGCTAGGGCTCTGCAGGCTCTGCATGCACAGCGAGCCACCAATCACTGATCATGTTGATCAGTTTATGATCAGACAACAAAAGCAGTCATAGAACAAAACTTCAAAATGAGCCAGCAATAAAGATGAATGGACGTCAGTTGAATGGAATTGTTTTGGTTATAGAAAAGACGGCTTGGAGGACTTTGACAGTGTTGCAACATACGAGAAGAGTTCTTAATGGATCTATGCCGATGAACTCTGCTTTCCAGTTCTTTATTTTTCCTTCTTTTATTTTTCCTTTTTTTAATTGACAGTATTGATATGGACCAATAACCCCAACTGGGAAATTGACATTTACATTTTACATTTAGGGCATTTAGCAGACTTTTACCCAAAGCGACTTACAACGGTTAATTCACAAATTGATACACCGACAACGCAGTCCACCAGGAAAGGCGACAGCCAGCTCGTCAGGAGCAGTTAGGGTTAAGTGTAATGCTCAGGGACACCTCGACACTCGAGGTGGAGGAGGAGCCAGGGATCGAACTAGCAGCATTCCGGTTACCAGTTAACCTGCTGTACCTCCTGAGCTGAACACATTGAATTTGATCTTTTGGCATGAATGAGACCTCCCTTGTGGCCGTCGGGTGACTTAAGGTATATGCCTGCTATATCACTTTCGCTTCTGCTTAAGAAAAAAAAAAAGTATACAATGAACGCGTGTCGAATCTATACCAGCCTGTGACAGTCAGTTCAATACAAAGACAACCACTCACCAGTCACTGCATGCATCGTGCTGTATACTGTGAATGATGGCTGACAGAAGCTGTTCTGTATCCGGGTTTGTACTTTGCAAGTCTTTGGGAGTGTTGAAATGTTAGTTATTGTGTAAGTTGCATTGTTCTTTTGGTCATTGTTTAGTAATTACTCTTGAAAGTATTTGTCATCAGGGTTTATTATGTGTTATGGGTACGTTTTCCAAACAAACATCCAATGATGCATTCTGATATACAAGCCCTATAGCTGGCTGAGGCTGTAATGTATTGTGGCGATGGTTGCTAACTGACATGGCTCCTAAGCCAGGCTTGATAACTTTTGAAGGAGAAACAGGAAATGGATCCTGGAAACCTGGGAAAACAGGCTGAGTCATTTCCTGGCCGTCTGGACTCCACATCATCCTCTGGTGTTTGTTTTGACCGGAAGGAGTGGCGCTTGTTTTTCACATCATAGCCATTGTAAATGATCACTTTAATCTAAATACTTTACACTCACTTTGGATCTTATCGATACCTCTCCATTACCTATCATTACTATGAGAAACTAGTCTACCTCCTCAAATGAACCACTTCATAGTTTCACGCTTTATGTTGATTCTGCTTGTACTGTCTATATTTTAAAGAAGGTACTTCTTCCCTGAAGACCCAAGCATTGTATCTTGGTAGCCTCATTGTTGCTTTATTATTCAATACATGGATGTTTGTATAGGATTCATCAGGTTCAACAACCATGTATACCGGTAATAGGTGACAAAGTCCACAGAGTTTTTAGCGGAAATGCCATGGTTGTGGTTTTGGGCCCGGCTGTGGGCAGGGAGAGCATTAAACTTTAAATAGGGACACGGTGACATCATCTCCCTGAGTCCCTGACCCTGTGTTGTGGCTCCAGAACAGAGCACAGGGTGTGTCTCGTGCTTGCGACTCCACCATTGTTTTCAGGAGGGAGAGCAACGCTGTGTGTGTGTGTGTGTGTGTGTGTGTGTGTGTGTTAGAGATGCGCGGTTGGCGGATACAGCCGCGGCTCAACCGCAGATCGTGCGGATGACGCGACAAAAAAATGATATTTAATTAAATTCGGGCGGGTGGCGGTTAAACCGATCAAAATAAAAATATTTATTCTTCTTTTTATTCTTATATGTATAACATCTTCAGGCGGTGAATTATATTTCATAATTCACTGTTATTTATTCTTCTTTTCATTCTTATATATAACATCTTCAGGCGGTGAATTATATTTCATAATTCACTGTTGCTAAGCAGATCGCTGTCAAGGAATGTGGATCTTTTTTTTTGTGGTAACTTGTCAACCCCAGCGTCTTCGGTTGCTAAGCGACGTCAGCGCTTTGGGGGCGGACTATTGATCAACGCTTCGGAGATGGTAGCACAGGCAATAGGCTATCCTACTAGGGACTTTAGCCTTGCAATAGCTTTGCTTCATTCGATCAGTCTCCTTTCAAGAACACGCAAGCGCTTTCTAGCCTCGCGTCAGCAGCCCCATGCATCGCTGTATGAAAGCAACCGGCGGATGGCGGGCGGATGTGGTTTTAAAAATTGGTCAAAAAACGTTTGTTCGGATGGATGGCGGATGTATGATGCGTTTGTGATGCGGTTGCGGATAAAATAACAGCCCATCCGCGCATCTCTAGTGTGTGTGTGTGTGTGTGTGAGTGTTTTCTGGCTGCCTATTTTGAAATTAGAACATAGACTCTTCTTTCTGGGAAATTAAGACAAAAGTAACGGCCATCAAGTTTTACATTTATTTTTTTAAGTTTTTAATATGAAGTGTGCGTGTTCCGCAGACGGGCCGAATCGACAAATCCTACCCTACAGTGTGTGGCCACACCGGTCCTGTGCTGGACATCGACTGGTGTCCTCATAATGACCAGGTCATCGCCAGCGGCTCTGAGGACTGCAATATCATGGTAAGGACCCTGTTAAGCTCATCAATATTGCTCAACTACATTTAAAAAAGGCATGCCAAAGATCAAATTGAAAGGATATTCTGTGATCTGCTTTAAAAGTAAGCAGTCTTCCATCCGAATACCCTGTTTTCTACCATGGAGACAAGCTACTGCAGTCTCACTTTCCCCCCCCCCCCCCCACACGCACACACACACACCCCGCTCCAGCTCATTTAGCTTTTATGAAATTAGGTCTCTTACTTTAAGCAGAGAAGTAGAACGGGAAGTGCAAGGTAATGTCTGGTATCAAGCTGAGTAGTCTTGCCAGCCTTGTATAAGCATGACACTTTTGGGTAAATTTAGCCATGTTTTGAACTTTGAAATCAGGGCTGAACTGGTGGAAATCTATTTATATCCACAAGGTGACGATTACACACACACATGCAAACATTCCCTCAATACGCTAAGCTACACTCGCCAGGACACTCTGGTTTGATAGTGAAACATAGACTTGCAGCCCCAGCATGGCTGCCGTCTGTGGTTTCTGGATTAGATTAGCTTCAATGCGTCATCCCAATCCAAGATATAGGAAGACTTTATGTTTTCTTCAGGCTGAGACCTGAAAGATCAAGTTCACTCATTTAGGGTGCACTCACACTAGGCCATCTGGCCGTGGCCGTGGCCGTTTTCACACCTAACCGTGCTCAAATCTGCCAGTGTGAGTGTGGCCAGTCTGGCCAGACTCGAAAAAAACAGCAGTGAGAGTGGGCTCTATCTGAGAACGGCTCCAAATAAGCAACAGACTCAGCAAAGTGCGAACTGTGTTCTCTGTGTTGTTGTCCATTGTTGTTAAAACTCTGACTGGCGGCAGACTTTATTATGGTCCATGCAGCGGACGCTTGGTGATGACGTGTTACGACGTGATGACGTATGTACAAGAGCCTACCGTGGCCAGGCCACAGTTGCGACGGCCAACGGCCACGGCCAGATGGCCTAGTGTGAGTGCAGGCCACCACAATATGGTGGCTTTTGCTCTACTGTAGAGCCACTTCCCCACCTGAAGGCCATGACCCCTGACCTGATCAAACGACAGCAGTTCTAGACAATGGATGCTATGACTATTTATTTTTAGTTGCAGAAGTTGCCATGTCAATGGTTCCTCTCTTTGAGACCACTTGATTCCGGCAACATAAATGTCACCTTCTAAATGGGCTCAGTGCCTCCATGTTTTGGTTGAAAAAAAAAAAAGATTTATTTTTTATTTATTTTTTATTTGTATTATTATTATTAGCCATAATATCATAACCATCCAAGCTCACCACCAGCTATCTCAATATGTATTGGTGCTTTATGCTCCTGTACATGAAATTAGTTTATATTAAATAGACTTTGTTTTTAGAAAAACACTGTTTATTCTCCGGCAGAAGAACTATACCACGAACCGATCGCGTAAATGCGACGTCTGATTGGTTCAGCCCGCCGTTACCATGGACATTTTTACCGCCCCCGCGAAACACTAGCCTCGTTCTTTATATGTCCATAACTTAACCAACTTCTGATGGCTAAGCAAGTGTTTTATATGGAAATAACCAACAAATACTCTAGCATCCCATCAGCTCTTACCACCGGGCCTAAAAAAAATTCTAGGGGAAACACTGACTTGGCAGTTCTGCCTTAAAGAACTCTTAGTTAAAGTCTGCTATAGGAGCTTGTTATCGTTCATCAAACTGTAACGTTACTGAAACTTTAATATTCCACACGGTAGGTCTACTCCAACATGTCTGTCAACAGTCGATGCTGCTGATTGGCGGTTCACTGGCATGTCCCGCCTCCTGCCAACGGCATACTTCCTGATGCAGCACGCCTGTTAGATTGTACTCCCTCTCGCCGCGTTGAATGCTTTCGCATGCGCGTCTCTTTCATAAACTTTCATAAACTCTCTAGGCCTACTGTAAAACGGAAAATGTCAAATTAATCGTTTCAACTCGATTATATGAGTTTGGAGATCGTTTGACCCCAAAATCGATCGAAATTCGAATAATTGCACAGCCCTAATTTGTATTGTGTTTAATCGCATTTAGCTAGTAACCTGAGTGTATTAACACAAGCTAGCTAGACTATGATACACTTTAAAAACTCAGTTTATTAGCTAAATTCAATACAATACAAATATAAAGTAAAAACAAGTGTTATCTGTATTATGTTATTTTCGTCTGTGGCAACATGAGCGCAAATGTTTTTTGAAACCTGCCTGGCAACGGACAATCGCGTCGAACGATGATGTAATGTTTCGAACGCGGATTACGTAGGCGGTACAATTTTGGTGTGACAGTAGCTGTGTTCGAAATCGTTCCCTATCACGGATATAGTGAACTATATAGGGTGCTCGCCATTTTGTAGTGGTGTTCGAATTCTCAGTGGTTAATTTCATGCACTATATAGTGCACTTAAAATACCCAAAAGGGTATATGTAGGGTACATACGATGTACCCTACATGTTACTCCCGTATACCACAATGCAATGCGTCGTATTTTTCTGGAGGAGAAGAAGCTGAATAACCGCGAAAACGAATACTTTTAATGACGGAGTCTCCGGCTTTCGTTTAGACATGTCAACAATTTATTTGGGGTTTAACATAGAAAATTTACCATTCAAAATTAATAAAAACAACCTTGATCAAGAAAATGTAACATTTAACATCAATTCAACCTCCAGCTTTCTTCATGAGTGCCCGTTTGTTTACATGATGTGGGCGCATCTGTCTGCGTCACATAATTACCCGGCGTATTTACTGACGCAAATGACGTTTAGAAATGTTCAGCATCGTAGTGTCCGAATTCTCGTTTGTTCATTCCCAATGTAGTGCACTATGTCATGAACACTATATAGGCAATAGTGAGTGAGTGAATAGGGAACGATTTCGAACACAGCTAGTGCCTTATCATTTGTTTACCCATGGGCCATGGCAACGCGATTGCTACCTGCTCTCATTGGCTGAATCGATGAGAACGTTTTAAGGTAAGGCCACACTGCACGTGCGTTGGCGTTGAAAATCGGCATTTTTGCATAGGGAACCATCGGTGTAGGCGCATAGATGCGTTACATACGTTAAAGCGGCGCGTTAGACGCGGCATACGCACGTAAACGCACCAACGCGCAAAGTTTTAAAAATGTAACTTTTGACGCGCCTACGTGTGACGCTTAGCCACGATAGCCAACCAGCGTGGAGCATGACCCGACGTCACTGGCAGAGAGTAGTGATGCTTGCCCAGAAGCATATGGCGGACATCTTTCTTTATTCTGGGTGGAAATAGTAACATAGTTACGCCATTAAAAGCGTTTATGTAAACATTTTTAGCGAGGAAATGTGCATTTTACTTTCATAATGTTCGCTCAGTGAATGTGTAGGATGTTTTGTTTGATAGTTATGACGAAGAGGGAACACTCCATTCACTTGCATGGACAGCGTCTCTGGTTGCTTAGAAACCTCAACGTCTTGGCGGACTATATCTCTGCTGATCAACACTACGAATGCTGGAAACACACCAGACACACCATGTGAAGTTATTTAACCCGATTATTGTTATTCATTACCAAGATTATTTTATCTAACCCGATCTAAACTCTATCATGTACCCAACACGTGCAGTGTGGCCTTAGCTTTAGACTCAATCAATATAAGGTCGGGGAGACGAAGCTCTGTTCGTTTGTATATTTTATTTACGTGACCATATTTTTGTTATATGTTTAAAAAAAAGAAAAAGGAATCAGTTCTCTTGTTTTGGGAATCAGTTCTCACCGTTCACCTTCGGGATTTGTACATTCTGACCGAATCGTTCGTGACCGACTCATCACTAGTGGGTGTGGGTGTGTGTGTGTTTGTGTGTTTCTAAAATGTCTGCAGACTTTATTCTTAAATCGCTGCCGCCCCCTTGAGGATATTGCCTGCAACTGAATTTTACTCTAGGATCTGCCACAACATGATCACATTATTTATTGCATTCATTATATATTAGTTAATAAATTATTTAATTTTTTTACTGACTTTGCTACAGTCAGCGGCAAAGGTTGACGTGGCTTTAGGGTTGCTACACCCTTCCCAGTGTATTGTCTGACCCATGATCTGGGCTATGTCGTTCACCAGGTGTGGCAGATACCCGAGAATGGCCTGATAACCGCACTGGAGGAGCCGGTGGTGGTCCTGAAGGGACATTCCAAGAGGGTGGGCATCATCTCCTGGCATCCCACCGCACGCAACGTCCTGCTCAGCGCTGGTCAGCCAAGCTTCTCTTTGTTGTGCTCTAAATCAACCTCCCAGCCCTTGGTCTCTTGATGCTTTTCTCTGTTCACCATATATTAATTATACCTTACATTACGTTATGTCCATAAAATACAGCACTGAGAGAGTGTGTATGACTAGGCAAGTACATGTGGGTGAATGGCCATAGTACCATGCACTGCAAGTACATGTGGGTGAATGTTCATAGAACCACGAACTGCAATGGTTGTAGCACCAGTTACACCAGATACAGTTACATGTAACATTTGTCTAGAAGAAGTTTGTTGCATGGTATCCTGCTGCTGCTATGTGCCGTACCTCAATCCTCGGCAGGATATCCAACCGGAGAAGACGTCAGCCACCCTAAATATTCTGCTCGACGCTGCTACCCATCCAATCTGCGCTACTCATGGCTCTCTACCTGCACTGACCTCGAAGTGACTCAGGCATCTCGACCTACGCATCCCTCATGACTCTCCACTTCCTGGCCCTTACAGAGACTTGGATCACTCCAGAGAATTCTGCCACTCCAGCTGCCCTCTCAACCACCTACTCGTTCTCACCAACCCCAAGACCATCATGGCGCGGAATGCGACTCATCTCGCCAAAGTAGTCCGACCTGGTCCTTCCACTGGAACACTTGACCAGATATGCATTTGAACTCCACACTGTCACTGTCACCCTTCCTATCAAGCTCTACATTGTGCTGATCTCCCGTCCTCCAGGTCCCTTCTGCGACGGTTATTATTAGATTTTCTCTCTACTGTCCACCAAGGAAGCTTCTGACACTCTGCTATCCTCTCTCTCCTCCTCTTTGGACTCCCTCTGTCCCTTCAACTCCAGACTTGCGCGATCCGCTCTCCCCCTTCCTTGGCTGTCCGAATCTCTGCGGGCTTGGAGGGCAGAGCTACGGGCAGCTGAGGGGAAATGGAAGAGATCAGACTGTCCTAATGAGCTCTCTCACTACCATCACCTCCTCTCAGACTTCCTCAATTGTATCAACAACCACATCTGCCTTCTACCTGACCAAAATCAACTCCTCCACCTCCAATCCCAGGAAACAGTTTTTCATGTTCTCTTCCCTCCCCCCCTCCCCTTCCTTCTGCCCACACAGCTGTTGACTTTGTTACCTACTTTACCCAGGAGGTGAAGGACATCAGCTCCTCTCTTACCCCTGCCATCATCCTCCTCCCCCTATCCCCACCTCTGTTTTTATCCACTTAATCTCTCTCCGTCAAAGATGTCAACAGAATAGTTACGTCTAACCAGGCCACACCCTGCTTCCTTGACCCAATCCCCTCCTCACTCCTCCAGGCCGTCTCGAGCGACATCCTGCCATTTCTCCCTGCCCTAATCAACTTCTCCCACTCACTTCAGGACTTGTTCCAGCGTCCTCCCAAGATTGCCAGAATCAAGGCGCTCCATAAGAAACCGACTCTTGACACCCCCGACATCCAGAATTACAGACTGATATCTCTTCTTTCATTCCTTTCTAAAACACTGGAACGTGCCATCGCTAACCAACTGTCGTCTTCTGTATATCTCTCAAAACAAGCTGCTTGACCCTCATCAGTCAGGCTTCCAAGACCGCACACTCCACTGAGACAGCCCTCCTCGCGGTGACTGAGTCATTCCTATCACTGCTACCCTGACGACAAACAGCTATTCCTCTTTTTCCCCTCCTCTGACAGCACCCTAATTGCAATACGCATCTCAGAATGTCTGGCAGACTTCAGCACTTGGACGACTGCCCAGCACCTGAAGCTTAACATCAACAAGACTGAGCTCCTCCTTATGTCAGGAAATATATTCCCCTCATGTGGAGCTTACTGGTCACTGTCGAGGTCATTGCAGTGTCTCCATCACCAACCGCGAGAAAATCCTGTGTGGTACTGGACAATCAGTTATACTCCAGTGATTGATCTAGTGATTGCCCGATCCTGCAGATTAACCCTCTACAACAGGGGTGCCCAACCTTTTTTGACCCAAGATCTACTTTTCAAGTAGCCAACCTCCCGAGATCTACCAGCAAACCTACCTTCAAGCCGGGGGGGGGGGGGGGGGGGGGTAGAGAACAATTGTTGACGGGGGACGGGGGACGGGGGGGGGGGGGGGGGGGGGGGGGGTTGTATCGTGAACCTACGGACTTCAGTGGGGGTTTCATTCCGTCTGCGCACGGCACCTTCTCAACGATAATCAATAATCTTCCTCCCACTCAGGGTGAAAATGGTAGGTCTTAGCTTGTTTCCCCTCAGCCATGCCAACGTTTAGGAGTGTGTAACTACTGTTGACGGCTTTCAACTGCTGTTAACAGCACATGCGCTACCGCGCGTATATGTCCCGCGCAAATTTAATTTCATTAAAAAAAAAAAAAAAATCTTTTTTTTTTTTTTTTTCTTCACCCCTCGCGATCGACTTGGGATCTGTCGGCGATCTACTGGTAGACCGCGATCGACTGGTTGGGCACCCCTGCTCTACAACATCCGCAGGATCCGGGCCTTACTCATGAGGCAAGCAGCTCAGCTCCTTGTCCAAGTGCTCGTCACCTCGTAACCTACCTAAATTCTACCATGGCCGTGATCTCCACTGGCTCCCTGTAGTAGCTTGCATCAGATTCAAGATGATGGTACTGGCCCTTCAAGGCTGTCAATGGAAATGCCCCTGCCTACCTCTAAGCGTTTTTCAGACTACACACCCCAGCTCAAGTGCTCCGCTCAACAACCTCAGCTTGACGCCTGATACCGCCAATGCTAACAGCAAGCAAAGGTCGATCATCAAGACAAAACTCTTCTCTGTTTTGGCACTGCAGTGGTGGAACAAGCTCCCTGCTGATGTCAGGGCCGCAGAGTCACTCAACAGCTTCCGCAAGACTCAAGACTCACTTATTCAGACTCTGCATAGCCTCCCCCCCTACCCCCCTCTTATGCACTTATGATATGTTATACATCTGGCACTTATTGTATGTTGTACGTCCTTGTACGTATAAATAGTGCTTGGCATTGTGTAGCATCTTATCCTAGCTATTTTTGTTTTATAAGAGGAATTGGTTAACCTGGTGATTGTTAGTGCTTGGCACTTGGTTCTATGAACATCCTTACTGAAAAGACAGCAATATATTGTTTATCTTCCCTCTGACAAAAGTACTTATTGTAAATCGCTTTGGGTAAAGCGTCTGCTTCATGCCCTAAATGTTATTCTAGATGTAGCAATGATCGTAGTACCATACACTGCAGACACTGTATACTTTAGTGAAATGTCCCTTAGTGTTTATGCGTGTGGCCAGGCTGCGACAACCAGGTGATAGTCTGGGACGTGAGCACGGGGGAAGCCATGATCACCCTGGAGGACATGCACCCAGACGTGATCTTCAGTGCCTGCTGGAACCGCAACGGCAGCCTGATCTGCACCGCCTGCAAGGACAAGACCATCCGCGTCATCGACCCCCGCAAGGAGACCATCGTCGCCGTGAGAGCAACCTCTTTTCCCCCCTCCATCACACAAACCAAGAAACAGGATATATCAAAACCAAGGCTGCAACTAACTATTATGTTCATTATTCTTATCTTATTATATGTTCTAATAGTCTAGAATGTCATAAATAATATGAAATTAAATAAAAAATTGCTAGACTTAAAAGCGACATCTTAAGCAGTCAAGAAAAACAAATGTATTCATTTTGTAATGATCCATTAGCCAGATAAATGATAAATGACAGAGAAATAATAAACTATAAATTAATTGATTCATTCATTAATCATTGCAGCCCTAATCAAAACATTATGTCTCTGTTGTTTCTGCCCACATTCTTGTTCTAACTGTTTCACCTCTCTACCTGAACCTGGTAGGAGAAGGAGAAGGCCCATGAAGGGGCTCGGCCAATGAGAGCCATTTTCCTGTCTGACGGGAATGTCTTCACAACGGGTTTCAGCCGAATGAGCGAGAGACAACTGGCCCTGTGGAACCCGGTAGGCAGCCACACCCCTCCACACCAGACCCAGCCAATCAATGAACACCGATGTCTCCCAAGAGGCGGTGCTCTCTGCTCTGCCGTCTTTGGGCCCTATCTTGCATCCGGCGCAATTTACTTTCTACACTGACGCATGGGTCGTTGCTAGTTCGCAACTGGCGCAGAGTGTTCTTTTCCCTCCACCACGTGTCGGTAAATTAGGGAATGATCTTGCGCCCCAAGGGGCGGTTCAGCAAAGGAGGAGGCGTGTTCTGGCGCAAACGTTCCCTGGTGCTATTTTGCAGTTTCAGAAAACAATTGCGCCACAAACCAGGAAATACCTGGTTTAAAGTCAGTGGCGCGTTGTTCAGATGCTATTTTAAGGGCACATGCATAATGTTGCTTGTGCACCTCACGCATACACTTTGCTTCTCTCATCTACCTAGCCAAACATTCTTGGTAAATTATTTGGGAAAGAATAGCTGATACAGCGGTAATAAGTTGTACTTTTAAATCAATGCATCTGCAAACACCGTACAGCAAACACATATTTTCTTGACACAGACATCGTGTACAAGCCCATAACTTTTAGGATTGATCAGTATTTGATCGTGAGAAAACATTGTTTTTCCGCGAGTGAGTGTTAAAAAGAATGAATGAATGCAGGCGCGCGTGTGTGTATGTGTAAAATAATTAATGAATGCGAGCGCGCGTGTGGGCGTCCATCAGTTTAAACACACGCAAACTAAACACGTAAAGCATAATACAGTCCATGGCAATGTATATTAACAGGGGGACGCATGCATATTTGGAACACAAGTCGATAACGATAATGCATATAATACTGTTAAGAAACGATGTTTGTTAATGTATTGCGTATATAATTAAATAGAACCACAGCTACCGCATATTATATGTGTGTTGTATATGTGCCAACATTTATTTGAGGACTTGGTATGAAGTTGTGGAAGAAAACGCTTTTCCATGTGTGAATTAGGCCATATTATTTGGCCATAAACTGAGCCATTTGAAGTTTGAAATGCATGTGGTCATGCATCTCTCATCGGAGACTGCAAACGCGCTGTCAAAATATCAACTCGTCAGATTCAAATGCGCTAATGGCTCTTAAAGGGGATGGCACTCTCATTGTTTTTTTGCACGTTGCGCCCAAACCACACCTACGGGTAATTAGGCTCCTTCAGACCAACCCTTTTTAGATTTGCGCCAGGCGCAAGAGTCGTTTAGGTTGCTGATGTACGCGATTGAGTTCAGTAGCAGTAGCAGTCATCCACGGCTTGACTTTTGCAGGTGCAGTAAACGTTTCATGGTAACTGCAACTCCACCAATCAAAGACATCATTTCACACTTTAGGATTATAATGTAGTGTAATGTAGTGGTTTCAAAGACATCTCAAATAAAACAGTTTTTTCTAAAACCTAGATGTTTACTTCTTTAACTTTTAGCTACTGCAGGAAGCTACAAGTTAGGAGAGCTTATACCATCATTTCACAATATAACGTTGCGTGGTAAGCACTGCAGGGCTCTACAGTGCGCCCATTTCACTCGCATTTGCGAGTGAATATTTCGGCGTGCGAACGAGAAAAACAGAACAGGAGCATGCGTGCGAGTGACTTCTCCACAGCGCACTATATTGTGCGTTCACACCAAACGTGAAGGGGCGAAACGATTCCATCCAAAGCAGCGATACCATTTGCAGCGCGAAACGGCACGGGCGAGCGCGTTCACGTGGATTTCAGGTGGATTTTCAGCACGCCACTTTTGCTCGAGTTGAAATATTTAAATTTTGCCACGACATTCGCGTGATGACAGCCAATCAGCGTTCAACAGCGTGGCCACTGAGTGACGTGTGTAACGTAACAGCCAATCGGTTTTCAACCGGCCAACCGTTCCCTGCAGTGCAGTCCGGGGTGAACCGCAGCATGGAGGAGAAAGTGATTGTTGCCCTTTGCGACTCCCCGAGCTCTATAGAGAATAGTATATAATATAATTGTATTGTATATATTATATCACTGCTAAAAGCTCTGTGCGCCTCCGGATAGCCGTAGCACGGGGAGCGCTACGGGAAGGTTTAGCGGGGTTTGTTTACCTACGTTGCTATGGTTACCAGTCTTGGGCGTTCAAACGGTTTATTAGGTATCTAAATCGCTGTCTAATCAATACTTCATTCACTGCCTCTTCCGTGGTCATTACAATATTATGAATAGACTGCGTGGAGAAAGTTGATGCTGTTACCTTAGTCGATAAAGTCTACAAATTCAACCCCCGACTGGTTGAAGGATTTCGGGTGGCTAGTTTATGATGCTAAGAACATGAAAATGTTCTGTACATTTTGTAAGGAAGCCCCATCGGCAATGGCAGGCTCCTCTCTGTTTATAACGGGGAACCCTAACCTGAAACGCGATGCTGTTGTGAAACACATCGAGTCCACTATGCATTCTCGCTGTCCCGATTTCTATATAAATCGCACCCAGCCCAATAACCCCTGGTACGGTGGAAGCCGAAATTGGTGCTGTTTTGTGTAGCCTTAATGTAATCTTGTCCATTTATTTGTCTTAATTTTGCTTTAGTAAGTTGGTGCTGTTGGTGTGCAATTTCTGCACGCTAATAAATGTTCTAAACAAAAACCTATTATGCCCCCATTTTTTTTTTCTGTGCTCCTACATTTTTAACTAGGAGAAAAAAAAAGTTTGTGTAGAGTCCTGGTGGTAAGTATACTTGGATGGTTACGACATTATGGCTTTTAATCAAAACCTCTATAGTGAAAATGAATGGGATATTTACTTCGGGAACCACACTGTTGCGCTCCAGTGTTAACTAGATGGCTCTATTACTCCCATTTTATTTTCACTGTCAGTTATGCTTTATTAAATCTTGCAGTAGTGAACAAGATTCAAAACGTAATAGTTAATGTCGTTCCTGTGTTTATAGGAAAGCATGGACGAGCCCATCTCCGTGCACGAGATGGACACCAGCAACGGAGTCCTTCTGCCCTTCTATGACCCCGACACCAACGTGGTTTACCTCTGTGGAAAGGTACCTGACCGAGGAACACGGACGCAACACGCCCTAGAAGCGAATGATGCCGTGGTCCTCTTTGTATTTCCAGCAGTGGACCCAGTGGTCACCAATGAGTGGATTGTGTTTTAACAGGGCGACAGCAGCATCCGCTACTTTGAGATCACAGACGAGGCGCCCTTTGTCCACTACCTCAGCACCTACACCACCAAGGAGCCCCAGAGAGGGATGGGCTACATGTCAAAGAGGGGCCTGGATGTCAACAAGTGTGAGATCGCCCGGTAAGACACTTCTGTTCTGCACCCCAAGTCCAGGAGAGGGGCTGAAGGGCTATAGGGATTGACTTGACTTCATCAGCAGGAGGCAGTGTTAATCCATCCTTTAGCTGGGAGTGTGTGTAGTGGGTGGATGATTGGTGTGTAGTAGTGGACGATGGCTGTGTAGTATATAGCTGTCAATCTTCCTCTATAATTCCATTCAAATTGTGTTCCTTATTATTTTTAATATTGAAGTTGTATTATGTATGATATATTATATATATATTAACTATGTACCTATACTCTGCATACACAGGCTTATGGATTGCCAAAGCTTCTATTAAAAGCTCTGTCCAATAAACCAGTCTTTCTTGCCAAGTTAATAATAAGCACAATTTACAAAAGGGCAATCCATTAAAGTAGAAATGAAGCAATGAGAACTGTGACCATTTTTTGGTTGCTTTTTCATTTTTGAAAATACATGGATTTTCATTAAACCTGAAATTCAAGTAGTTTCACTGGAAAATGACATGTTGATGACAACGACTTTCGCAACTAGGGCACGGCCATGTTTTAAAAATGCAGGCGCTACGTCATCAGAATGGTTAGCGCTTTCAAATAAACATGTCAAATCTTGGAAGAACAGTCAGGGGGGTCATTTTGTGTTGCCCCTGGCTGTTCAAACGAATATTATCGGGTAAAAGAGAGCGGTAAAATAGATAATTTCCATGTCATTCCTGTCAAGAAGCCTAAACTGCTAAGAGGATGGTTAGCTGCATTGAAACGCCTCAGCCCCCCAATGGGACCAGGGCAGAGAATATGTAGCGACCACTTTATTATAGAGGCTGATTACATTGAAGAGGGATTTTTTGCTGAAGATGGGAGATTTCGTCCCACCTATCGCCTGAAGCCAAATGCTGTGCCAACAATTTTTAATTTTAGTGGCTATAGTCCTGGAGACACGTATATATTAAATATATATAATTAAATATCCAGGACTACACGGCTATAGTCCCGGAGACACCTGTCAAATCGGACCGGGGCGCTGCTCTTATGCGCAGAGAAAGAGCGCAGAAACGCGCTTGCCAGGAAGAGGAACGAGGGCTAAACTTAGCTTCTACTACTAGAGAAACAGAGAAATGAGTACACTCACTGTTTGAAGAATGTCTTGTTTGCAGACTCGCTCGCTCCATGCTCTTGATAATTTCTAATCCATCGCCAAAATAATCCTTTGTTATCGGAAATAATCCATTTGCAAACGCTGTCGGTTGCGCTATTTTCGCAAATTCATGTGCACACCCAAATGGCACGACAATTACTTGTATCATGAAATGAACGAACTTTAAGGCAGCGTGGTAGCCCAGCTGCTGCACACGTGTACTACTTTTCATAGCTGTAAACAACATCCTGTGGACGGGCAGAGCCGGGAGATGTCAGTCATTATCTCCTCCACATTATCTCCTCCATATATATATATATATATATTTATATATATATATATATATATATATATATATATATAATGTGCAATATATATATGTGTATATATATATATAATGTGCAATATATATTTATTTTGTTGAGGCAGTAAGCTACCAGTGAGGCTATGAGCCGCTATGTAAACAACATAGAATGTTACCAACCATTCTCATGACGTCATCGTATTCTGAAAACAGAGATGGCGGCGCACAGGCTGTAAACATTATAATTAATGCAACTTGTTTGAGCTTTATTCTGAATAACGGGTCATATTTCCGACTTTATTTGTATTTATGGTACATTTAAATATTTAGTGCTATAGACATCTGTTTTATTTGATTGCTTCCTTTCCACTTTAACGCTGCCTATTGACTTTATTATTATATAATTAGCTGCGTGGTGATGGACAGCACTGACTCAAGACTCATCTTGTTGGGTCCTTTAACATTAAATGCGATTATTTGTATAGGGGAGCTTTTGCGAAAAGGCAATATTAACTTCATTGCACCAAGGAAGTTTATTTACCATCTCCCCAGTGAATACATCTGTTAAACCAATCCCATTCGGCTATCTCTGTCACAGTCATGTTGGACACTTTAGGACATGGCAGAGGTAACTGTCTATTTATCAGTTTCCTGAGTTGTGTTGAGCATCCTGGTTCCGGCTGCCATTTGTATGAGCAATTTACCAGCACAATTATATGAATTTGCCACATATTCGCATAGCGGCTGATGTAAATAATTCGTAACGTGCAGAAAAACTAAATTTTTCACAGGCTTAGGGTGACAAAAGCATTTAGTTTTTACGTGGGCCGAGATTCGCTTACGTTAGCCAAACACATTTACAAAATATGAAAGAATAAACATTTTAATATTAATTTAACATTTGATTATGTAGCACCCGTGGTCTTAGCCGGAATGGGCAGATAGGATGCTAGCATCAGTCCAGGTTCTTAAGAAGTTAAACACTAATGACTCACGAAGCGAGTTGGTGTTGGTTGAATAGATGAGCAATTTTAATGCCTTTCATCATAAAACATTGACATTTGATACAAAATAAAGCTTTTGAACATAACAAACAAATTCAAAAGAATAAGTCCTTTGCAGCTGGATTCCCCAGCTACAGTACTCCTTGGGAAAGGAGTTGTTCGGTCAAGGAATGTCTAGTTCAGGGGGGGATATCCGGATGTGTGTGTTTCAGTTTCTCTTACTTCTACCCGGGTAGGTTAGTGTGTATCTATTTGTTGTCTTATCTGTAATGAATGGATCTTCACAATCGTCTATGGTGGTGTTCACGGCTGGCCACGCCGTATCCAAACCATCCAATATCGTCCCACTGCAGACACATATGGGCGTTCTCGTGTGGTGGGGGTTCCCGTTTACGCAGACTGGAACGCCCCCTTCTTATTCTTCGTCGCCTTTCTCGCTGAACTGTATTAAAATTTCAAAGTGTACTACTCCGAAACCATGTAAATAGTGTTGTAAATAAACTTCCAAAGCTTTTCAAATCATATTTGGAAAATAACTTCACATGGTGTCTTTTTACAATTTATTCGGTACCAGCATTGTTGATCAGCAGTGAAATAGTCTGTACGTTGACGTCGCTTAGCAACCGAAGACGCTGGGGTTGACAAGTTACCGGACTACTACCCATGCAAGTGAACGGAGTGTTCCACGGTAATAAGCGTTCCGCGTTCCGTGTAATAAAGGCCTATAATATTTCTGTTTATGGCATAGTTTTCTCCTCAGATTAGGCCAATAAAGCAATGATAACAAAAACAAAAAAACACAAACGCTCGATCAAAGGCTGACCCGGCTCGAGGATAGTGGTGGAAAATATGGGTGGGCCGGGTCGGGTCAATCCAAATCCTCATTTTTTAACATGAATTGGCTAAACAAATGACCACTGTAGCATATTTAAACACAGTTCAAATTGTGCAGAGAATTATTTCCATTGGTCATTCTGACCGGGGACATTTAGAATTTTTGGTCCTCATTTTCTTCCCGTCAATGACCGGTAATAACCGGACAACGGAAACTCTGCTATAAACAGGCCTAACTTTCAGCATCAACACCGAACCCCTTCTTCTTCGCACGGCTGTCTGTTTTATACTGGGAGATTCTCTGTTGTGCCTAATACCTGCCGTCTGTCCAGTGTAACGGTTCAAGGTGACCCCCTGGAAACGGCTGCTCACATGTAATTTTCCTGCTACTGGAATTATGTTGAGCGCTCCCTACTGGAGAGCTCATGTAATTGCATCTTTAAATAATAAAGGGTTTAGTAGCCCTATATTCCATATGGGTTACAATTAGTATTATTTATTTTTTTGACTATTTGCCTTATACTTAGCTCCCGAAATTCAACAGCCTGTGTGTAGTAATGGATAATGTGTGTGTAGTGGAGGATGGGTGTGTGTGGATGTGAGTAGTAGTGGATGATGGGTGTGTGAAATAGTGGATGATGGGTGTGGAGGGTGTGGGTGTAGTAGTGGATGATGTTTGTAGTAGTGGATGATGATGTGTGTGTTCTTTTGTTTCCAGCTTTTACAAGCTGCAGGAGAGGAAGTGCGAGCCCATAATCATGACGGTGCCCAGGAAGGTGTGTTCAGCTCCAATCGTATGAACAGGAAGTTCCCCCTGCTGGTCTCTAGCTTCTCCAGCCCAACAACACACTAGTTTAGCATGGAAAACAGCCAAGTGTCATTATAGAAAAGGAAAGGCCAACATGATGAGCATTCTCTACCATACTCTGTGGTCCTTAACGTTCCCCCTTCCACAGTCTGACCTGTTCCAGGACGACCTGTACCCCGACACGGCGGGGCCGGACCCGGCTCTGGAGGCAGAGGACTGGTTCGAGGGCAAGAATGGAGACCCCATCCTCGTCTCCCTGAAGAACGGCTATGTCCCCGGCAAGAACCGAGACCTCAAAGTGGTCAAGAAGAACATTCTGGACAACAAGGCAAAGAACACGGAGAAGACGGGACCCGCAACCAAGACTGCAAGCCCCACTGCCTCAATAGTGAGTTGTATGTGTCTGAGTGGGTGTTTCAGTGTCAGGGTGTGTATTTCAGTGTCTGGTTGTGTGTCTTTTCTAAATTATCCCAGTGTGTTTTGAATTTAGTTTCCACTGTTTAAAATAACAAAGCTGTGTCGTATTTAACATTTTCTCTCTCTCTGGGCGTTGGGCCATCTTGCTTCTGTACACTAAATGGAGCCCTGCTATTGGCCCCCGACACTGTGCCGCTGCGTCTTCGTCCATGGGCATATACGCTTTAGGGGGCAGGGCAGAGGTTTTGTAGATGTTGGTAAAGCACATCTCTGAGTGCCCACAACCTCCTCCCTAAGACCCCGCCCTGCCCCCCCGCCTCTCTCTCTCTGTAATCACAGCCTGCTCCTCAACGGTCTGTTAACTGTTTAGAGCCTACAGCAGAACCAGAGTTAAACTGACTGGAAATGCATCGGCCATGCTTCTTCTTCAAATGAATGTGCCCAAACGTGATTTTTTGTTTTCTTTTTTTTGTTAATCCCCCCCCCCCCCCCTACTCTCTTCGCAGAAGGGTGATGTCAAGCTGGATGAGATCTTGAACGAGATTAAATCCCTCAAGGAGCTGGTGAGCAGTCAGGAAAAGAGAATCATCCAACTTGAAGAGCAGATGTCCAAAATTGCCATTTAAGGGTTTCGTCCGTCTCTCTCTCTCCCCCCCCCCCACCATCCTCCATCAAACCCACTACAATTCAGGACTTTCCATTGGCTGGGCGGTGGGCAGGACTAGTCAATGCCAAACTCAATGACAGAGTTCTTCCCCAAGCCTGCCTAGCAACATTCCTGATTTATTATTATTTTCTTAACCAGCCCCTTACCCCTCCTCAGTCAGCGCTGAACGAATCCCAAAGGACTTAAACTTTAGAAGAAAATATGCTTTTTCTTTCTTTTGTTACGTCTATTTTCTTTTCCAATTATGACCAAGATCACACTTTTTTACAGTGGATGTATTTTTTTTTTTTTCTTAGCTTTAATTTCTTCTTTCTGAGTCGGTGACAGTATTTCATCAACCAAAGCACGCATTCTGTTGCCATATTCAAAGTTGTCTTGTTTACACCTTTTTGACAGTATTCTTATTATATATTTCTTTGTGGGAACATTCCAAATGTATATCCTAGGACTCAGTGGTGTATTCTGCTCAGTATCGTTCATGCTTAATTCAATCTTTAGAGGAAGAAGTCATGATGATAGACAGAAAAAAATCCTTCAAATAATTCAACCAAACTCAAAGTAATGTGCCACACTCACAAACCTGATAACTTCTTGACCTACGCTGACGACATCCTTCTTGTTGTGATCTTGTTTTAAACGTACCGATTGGACATATGTAGAAAATCCATTGTGTCCATAATAGGGCAACCAGCACCTTATGATCATAGAATTAATGATAAAAAGTTTTGCAGTTATTTCACAAGCTATTGTTTTAGGCAAAGGAAAAACATACGATGAAAACATACCATAAAGCTGACCCTAATGCAGCCTTGGGTACTGTCGCTGTCCCCACTCTAACTTTAACTAATTCCATTCCCACTTTGTGACTAATAATGCCATTGGGAGACAGGGAGCCGGTTCAACATTAAACTCTCAGATATGTCATTTACTTTTTCTTTTAAATGCTGTAACATTCCCCTTGGTTTTTGTGTTTGTATATCTGGGCTTCTTTACTGGGACTCTCTCCCTTCCATTCCTCTGGTCAAATACTTCATGTTCTATCCTGTCCAAACGTGAATTCATGCAAAACAAAGTTTGTTAATGTCTCGACCAGCTGCATCAACTGGCAGATCTGTCGAGAACCCTTTCAACAGTCTTGAGGCGTCAGTCGTGCCTCATATCTTTGGCCTTCTTGGTGCATTCTCAAAAAGGTTATTTAATATTCATGCCAGAATGTGACAAAGGCATACCTATTACTACAACCAATTGAATCATTGGGTCATTGCTTTGCTGTTCTTTTCATCGCTCCATCTGTGCTTGTATCTTGCATTGCACATTCCACTCCTTGCTTATTTCTGTTATGGTCGTTTCCGCAAATGCTTCAAATTCCAACGTGCTAGTTGAATTAGTTTAGGGGTAAATGTAGGTGTTTGTCCAGTTTAATTGTCTTGATGGATTTGCCAATAAGGATAGAAGCTCGGTCCTGATCGGATAGAGGGGTGGCAAGCCAGCTTGTGGTTTGCTGTCGATTGCCTTTTTAAAAGTGTGCTACCACTGTCGAGACAAGTAAGTGCCACAGTGCGGGTTGCCAAGAAATGGAAAAGACTGTGAGGAACGTCGGTTCGATTAAACATTTGGTAGATGCAACGTAAACTTCCTTTTGAGGCACTTAAACAAAAAATGACCATGGAGCCAGCAGTGTTAATATTGACCCAAACATTGACTCTTATTTAAAAGCATGGCAGTCTTGATTGCGTCAGCGGATTGAACATTCTTGAAACACATTGTAGACCAGCTGTGTTGAGCACAGTAGAGTTCTTATATCAATGCAAGGTTTTGTTGGCTCTTTTTATTAACGCAAGCCTGTCACTCTAATACAACTCCAAAATCCAGTCAGCAATGGACCATTCTGGTCCTAATTGACTATTGATTGATATTGTTGATCCGATAATTATTTTTAAATGTGTCACCTGTACCCAGGAGACGCATAGACTTAAAGTCTTACTATTGGGCCTCGCGAGGAGAAGCAGAAGGTTAGTTTGAGAGATGGGTAGCGAATAGTTGATCAAAAGGGACATGGTAGGTTGACAGATTGATGAATGTGTATAATGAAAGGTCTGGGATAAATGAGCGAAAGCTGTGTAAATAATGACGATCTTTTTGTGCTGAGGAGGGGATTTGTATGGGAGTTGGGTTCTATTGGGTTTTAACTGTCCCCCCCACCCCTCCATCCACATCTCCCTGTCTGTGTGTTCCTACACCGTGCCATAATACATCATGCGAGTGGAGAGAACAAAATGAAATGGTTCTTCATTTTAAGGCATTATGAATATGAACCAGGATCAGTTATCATGTCGGAGGCTGGCTCAGCATCTCTGCTCAATATCCCTGCTTCAAGTATCGATGTTGATTATAAGAAAGTTAATAAAGAAATTTTAAGGGTGGATCACCAGTGTTGTGTTTTTCAATATCGTTTTTTTTACTTTTGTTGATGTTTACTTTTGTATATAAATGTTTGATAAATCTGTTATTTATTTAATGAAATCATCAATGTTGCAAGTTAATTGGTGAATAATCGATATCTTTAACTGATTCTTTAAATGTGAATATTCTGAAAGGTGTACTTATTACTTGATGCACCTGTTATACGATCAAATTGATGCAAATTACAGCTTCCAGTTCTGCTCCAAACAGGAATGGATTTCTCTTCCAGACTCCTACCAGCCGAGACTCCTACTAGACTCCTAATACCAGCCTGCAATGGACCACATGAAGTGCATGTCTTCACTTGGTACATGTGTTTCTGAATCAAACCTCCCTGTGGAAGGATTCTGTACATGGCCAGAGAAGTCATGCTGTAATCACAGGGATCTAATTAGAGAGGGAAAAGAGAAGCCTAGAGACTCGCCCTGCAGGCCCAGGAATACCCATTGCTGTTCTACTGCTGCACAGTACAGTACACCCAAAACGAACACCATAACTTTAACCGTTAGGTCAAATTGTTGTTTTACTCCCCTACCCCCCACACACACATTCTTTAAGATCCTAATGAAGGATATATTTGTTAAGTTTGAAGTAAGAACATGTAAGTTGTATCTTGTACATTTCCCCTGCAGAAGCTATTCTTTTCCTGTTATATTCAGTGCCTACATCTCAAACCGCATGTCTGAGATAAAGCACACACAAATATTCCATCTATCTTCACAAGTATCGAGTGAAGAATCATGTTTTGAGTCCCCACTGCACTAGAACATTTAGAGGTTAGTGGATGTGTTATTAAAAAGAAAAAGAGGGAGGAGAGTCTAGAAATAGAGGGATGGTGCAGACCGAGCCGGGTGGAGTCTTCTTGTAACCTCTTCCCCGGCCACATTTCTCCTTCCATCCCTGTCTCTGCCGCTCCGTCAGCTTGTATCCTAAGAACAAAGGGAAAGAATTCTGTACCGTAAGTATTTTAACTTTTTTCTTATTTTTCGATTCATAGAATTCAGGGCAGTTTGGTGGACACTTCTGTTAAAAGCTTTCTACAATAGTGAGGAATCCAGTGGGATCCCACAGTAGGCTGTGTTGGTTGATGATTGAGCTATAGGACCATATTGCAGACCATATTTTCACAATATAATGCATGGAACATACTTGTTCTATTTTTTTTTTTAGGATTGTTAATTACCTTGTTTTGCTTGACGGTAGGGTATTTCTCTTTAACTGCAGCGGTTGTGCATGTTTTATTAAATGAATTTGGGTGTAATGTGATAATTTCGGTATTACAGCAGATCTTTATCTGAGTCTTTGAGCAGGTGTTGTCCTCACTAGATTCTCCCTGCGATTCCGTAGATTTTCCCTGAGAACTTAAGTTTACACCAAAGACAAGCAGGTAATGCTAAACAGAGACAGGTTAGTCTGGTGAATAGTGAACCACATATGGATCGGGATCCCACCCATGATGTCCAAATGAAAAACGTTTTCTCCTTCAGCCGGTATGATCGAAGTAATAAGTAATATTATTAGGGTCAAGTAATATTATATATGTGTGTATATATATGTATGTGTATATATATATATATATATATATATATGTATGTGTATATATATATGAGTTATATATATATATATATGTGTATATATATATGAGTATATATATATATATATGTGTATATATATATGAGTATATATATATATATACATATATATATATGTGTGTATATGTGTGTGTATATATATATACATATATGTGTGTATATATGTGTGTGTGTATATATATATACATATATGTATGTATGTATATATGTATACGTACGTACATATATATATATATATATGAATATATATATACAAATACACTTTATAATGTCAAATATAGTTGAATAAGACCGTTGTAACATGGTGGA
The DNA here is from genome assembly GCF_026213295.1 of Gadus chalcogrammus. NCBI lineage: Eukaryota > Metazoa > Chordata > Actinopteri > Gadiformes > Gadidae > Gadus > Gadus chalcogrammus. The sequence continues at coordinate 24,586,134 of NC_079424.1, forward strand.
ATCTGCCTGTTGAAAGCCTTAACGTGAAGAACCCACCATGATTTACCAAGAGATAATTACAGGGCTAGAAAAAGGCCTTGCTTACACAGGGCTAGGCTGCTCACACTGTACAGCGGTAAGAAAATGTGGCCTACCTTCTAGTTGACCCATTCATAATGCATACATTTTGGCCACACAGCGAGACGTCTTCCAAGAAGATCAACATAGAAGTGAGTACAGTCCTACATGTTGGTGATTAGAAGCCTGCATATCACAGGCAGCCATGTCTAATTACATACCATAGGTAAAGGCCATTGACTGTTAGCCACGGATAATATTAGAACTCTAGATTGAGGCTTTTAAGTAGACTTAATCTAACAATAAATAAAGAGATAGATTGAGATAAACAGAAAAAACAATTGCCAGACTATCATTGTCGCAAAATAAATTCACTGCCTCACAACCCTAATGTTTAAAATATATATTTAATTTCACAATTTAGTTTCTATGATGTAATTTCTAATTCCATTTTCACAAGGATCTGCGTTATTTTAAACTATTAACAATTCAACACCTGGTTCTCTACTGTATGCAGGGATTGCCTGATTATTGTTGAGTGTGTTCTGAGGCAGCTGTTGCCCAGTGGTAAATATAGAGGCTCTCTCGCCACAGGTCTCCCACGCCTCTCGTCTCTGCTCCTTGGAGAATATATAGTTTCCTCCTTGCTTTGGTGTGGCGGACGGTGGCCTCCCTCTTCTACAAATTATAAACCCTACAATCCTAAACTCAGTCTCCACCCCAAATAAGAAATGACCGCTTACTGACTACGGACAAAAAATAGATTTGATACAACACGGAAATATTTAGTAAAAAAAGAGAAGGATCTACCTTCTTTCTTTTTTATTTTTTTTTATTTTACCTGTGACCAAGAACCAGAATACCATAATTTTCCCAGACTATACACAATTTTCCTGGTCTTTTCTTATGATGCATTTCACATTAATAAGCTGCGGTATTGGATTCAAAGCTGATCGATTTCAGGCGTCATAATCTAAATGGTAAGGCATTTGAGTTACAAATGGTTGCATACAAATCCCTAAAGTCATTGTTCTGGAGGAAGGCCATGTGTGAATTTGAGTCATCCACCTAGTAGCCACCCATCAGAGCTGTGCTTCACAGGAGATGGAATGTTTGTGGTATTCCCTGCCTCTAAAATGAGCCGATGAGATTGAAACTTGAATTAAAACCCTCCACTCTTCGCAGGGCTCTGAAGAGGAGAATGATGGTGTCCTCCTCTGGTTTCACATCTGTTGCGGCAGTGCTGCTGTTTCTGGCTAGTGGCTGCCGCTGCTCTCCGCTCCTCTTCAATGCCTCCATGGACGGAGGCAGCGGAGACAGAGGAGAGCCAGAGCTCCTGTTCCCCACCTCCTTCTCCACTAGGCCCCCGGCCCCAGTGGAGGAGGGGAGCGCCCAGGTCACCTCGGCCCCTCCCTCCCTGGTCAACGGCATCACCACCACCATGATCCGCCTCAAGGACTTTGTGCTGAGCCGTGTGGTGGACTTCCTGCAGGAGTATATGCTCATCATCATCGTGGTGGCTTCCCTCCTCATTGTCATGGTCTTCATTGTGTGCTGCGCCTCCGCCATGAGCCACAAGCGCAAGCTGGAGGCCTATAAGCCCCCCGCCGGTGCCCCGGCTTGGAAGGCCCAGGCCGCCGTGGCCACGGCCAATCCTGTGGAGGAGTACCGACCCTACGCCGTGGACCACGTGAAGAGCGTCCAGATCCAGACTGCCATGACCTCGCCCAAGAACCTGCGCATGCCGTCCAAGGCACTGGTTGGGGAGAAGGGCAGGGAGGGGAGGTCCTCGCCTCCCCAGGAGGTCCGAAAGGTGAGAGAGACGGAGCCGATGATGGAGAGGAGGAGGGAGGAGGCCAGGAGCCCTAAGGAGCAGCTGAAACAGAAAGAGGAGGCGCATGTGGTCTGCACCTGCCACCAGAAGATGGCCCACCACTAAGGGAAGGCTCCAACTGGCTCTCTTGACCACCGTTGAGTTGAGGTAGCTAGATTGGAAGATTAAGTAGAATCAGAAAAAAAAATATATATTACAATTAATAAATACATAGTGTGGCATTCATAGATGGGGAAAGATACCCGGATGTTTAGTGGAAAGCAGAGATTCATCTTCAGAGAGATGTATAAACAACAACAAGCGGAAATTGTATTAGTGTAAAAGAGATTTCCGTTTTCAAAGACGCACCCAGGCTACGTGCTACCCTTTCACCTACTATTGTGTCACACCTACCTGTGTTCATCCAGGATTTGATTCGTCAACATTATACAAAGAAGCCTCATCGAGTACATTGTAATAGAAGGATAGCAACCGATATTTTTTAATTGATAATGCAAACACTAAAATTAAATACAATTAAATACAAATATTTGAAATTAAAGTCTCTCATGAATAAAAATAATTTGCTTTGTTAATTGTGTTGCTTTTATATTTGTTTGGTCTTCTCTACCCATAACCTTTAAGGTTTGTACAATAACTGCAAAACATTTGGTTAATTGTTGAGCGTAAAGTATGAACGTTTATTGTTATCAACTTATTATTTTAGAGAACTCATCCTATCTGATTTACTGTATGATGCACAAAGTAAATCCCGTAAACTTGTTTTACAAGTAGGTTATAGGCCTATAGCCCACTTGTCTATATACTTTTTACATAATAAAAAAAAAAATACTAGTATTTACTTAAAGGGGACATATTATACCACCAGTTGTGAGTGTGATTAGCCTTACAAGCCGTTTCGAAAATAATAATATATATTTCCCCTTTAAGCATTTGCTTTGTTTGTTTTGTTTCTTTTTGTATTCGTTTTTTTTGTATATGTAGATAAATTAAAGGGAAACTTGCTTGGCATATTTTACCCTATTTAAATATTTATTCGAACAATAAAACAAATTGTGTGTGCAAGTGTAAATTTATATTCTCAGCTTGCTTTATTTTTTAAACCTGTTTAATGTGACTTACTCACTTCAGCCATCACTTTTATCAGGTAATTCCAGATTGCCGTTAAGTACAATTTAGAAATGACAAGGGCCACTTTTGTCTGACTACTGTCCGTACAAGATTCTAATAATATTTAAACAGTTTTCCACCCGATACAAGGGCGACTTTGCTCTGAAACAGGATCAACATTAACAATCCCTCCATTTAACATTGCAGACAATGATTCTAGTCAGAAAGAATTTGTGTAGAAAATAGGTATGTCCAGTGATGGTGCAAGTGATTATATAAAGTAAATAAATGTAGCATCAATTAGTTTATGTCATTTAAAAAGTTATAACTAGCTATAATAAATGTATAGCTAGTTTATTTATTTTTTTCTGTTTTTTCTAGTGGTTAACACTGAAATTTTGAATATTGGTCCTGTCTCCAGTATTTTGCTAATTTCAAATCGCCCCTGCCTGCTTCACAATAGGCTACTTGCACAAGCACTTCCTGATTCGTCTTAATACAGCTTCACAGCTTCCGGTTCCAAGATGGCAACGTTCTACACCCGGTGTTTACAAGAGCTGCCGACAATAAATATCACTGATGTACACAGGGCTCTCAAGTCTCACGCATTCGGCGTGAGACACACGCAATTTAACCCATGCACACCCTCTCACGCCACACTTCGTATTTCTCACGCAGAGAAATCACCAGGATAGCGCCCACAAATTTGGGCCGCTATTTAACAGTGGAACAGGTAGGAATCAAATGGGTTTCCCGTAAGTAGGGTAACCAGACGTCCTCTTTTGCCCGGACATGCCCTATTTTGGAGACACTCCAAAATAGGGGATTTTATTAAAGCCTCATACATGTTCACATTGAATTTGCGTTGCGTTTCCCTGGGTCGTTCATAAACTAGTTAGGCTACGCCCTCCCCTACTCAGTTCTGTTCGTTTTGCATTGGTGGAAGTGAGAAAGGGGGAGTGGTTAAGAAGAGCCTTCAGATTGGTAATAGGGGATTATCACGCTTCCTGGTTCCGGTGGCGGGATTTGTCTTCGTTGTACATGAACACTTCCGGCGTACTTCAAAAATGGCTGAAACAAAGGCTAGATGTCACTGCTCTGTTCCACTTTGTACATCTAACAAACAACACCAACCCTACTTAAGTTTTCATGGATTCCCGACTGAATTGAGTCTAAGGAAGAAGTGGATTCAAGCGGTTCGCCGGGATGAAGGGCCAAACTTTAAAATAAAACAAGGTAGCACGTTTGTTTGTAGCCGGCACTTTAGTGAATCAGACTACAAACGCTACAGCTAGCAATCAACCGGGGTCACAACAAGAGACTGAAAATCGGGTCTGTACCCTCCCGTTTCCAGTGGAACAACTGGGGACTGCCAAGAAGGGGGTCTGTTTATAAAAGAGCATCAACTTGCTTAGGCCATGACGTTCACCCAGCCCTTCCTCTGGAGCAACCGCTGCCCTGTGAATAAGAGCCGATGGAGGAGATCGCAGCTTCGGTGGTGATGACAGAACACGATTTCGGTTCTGCTCCTAAACCAGGTTTGTCAGTGTTTGTTAGTGTTCTGAAATATTGGCCTACTATTACCCCATACTGTTCTTAAACCACCTACCTGACAGGATGTGCTACCTATGGTTTAATCACAGAATGGGCTCTTAGTAGGTTATACAGAGTAGGTGGTCAACTTTTCAGAACTCGGGCACAAAATGTTTAGTCTTATTAATGTCCCAGCATTTGACCAAACCACAATGTGAAAAGCTTCATCACAAGTACAAATGTTGCATTTTATATCTTACTTAATTAATTATAAAGGTAAATATTGAGCTACAAAAAGCAATTTCTTTAGAGGTCCAAACTGCTTCCAATATGCAAGTCACAGCCAAAATCTGGGTTAGATGTTCTAATCTTTATTCCTCATCTCATACAGGTGCACTGGATGCTGCTGCTGTAAACATACAGCAATTGAAAGAAACAGTCAAGGAGCTGATGAGAGCAGTCACAGCTGAAAGTGGTTCAAGTGCCTTTTCACAGATTTTGTGTCTCAGACGAGGAGATCCTTTTTTACACCAGATTCACGTCAAGAGATGTGGTTATTCAACCATCTGCCTCCATGTTGGTTTATTGGTCGAAAGCTCAGAAAAAGAAACAAACATTTGAACCCATTTCTCCCAGTCCAACGTGTAGACTGCAACTGGTTGAGTTTTTTTCTCTTCTGCTGCCGGGTTGCTGCAGGCCTGCAAGAGAAGGTGCTGGCTGACATGTTTCAGGTCAGTGTGTCCACTGTCTCCCATGTTGTTATACCGTGGGCCAACTACCGTTACCTGCTCCTTGGCTCCCTCCCCTGCTCCTTGGCTCCCTCCGCATCTGGATGAGTAAACAGCAAGTCAAGAACACCATGCCAAGCAAATTTGTGCAGTACAGTCCAGATGTTCGGGTAATCATCGACTGCACCCGAATATCATCTTACAAGAACACAACAACCTTTAAGGCCTTGATTGGGATTGCCCCTTGTAGTGCTGTGACTTTTGTGTCAAGTCTCTTCACCGGCTCCATCTCCGACCCAGAGCTGACTGAACGAAGTGGACTGCTGGATTTACTGGAGCCAGGAGATGGCTGCATGGCAGACAAGGGTTTCACCATCGAGAAGCCACTAGCTGATCGTAGGGCAACGTTGATTATACCACCCTTCAAGATGACAGGGAGGCATGAAAGGAATTAACATTTCAAATTAAAACTTTGACCCAAATGTGACCATTAAGATATGTAGACAAATGTTTAAGATGGACTGAAGCACTCACAATAATATTACTAATTAATTTATCTCAAACCACTGCGCAGTTCACTGAAGAGGATGCTCTGAAAACACAAGCAATCGCTCGACCTCGAATCCTCGTAGAAAGAGCAATAGGCAGAGTCAAGGAATAACGCATCTGGGAACGCACTGTCCTCTCACCTTGTCTGCGACAGTCAATCAGCTGTGGACCGTCTGCTGTGTGATGACCAACTTCCAGGGACCACTTGATTTAAAAGGCTAGATCCCTGTTGAATAGTGTTTCTACTCAAACATGTACCTATAAATATTAAATATAATATGTAAATATTAAAACGAGAGGCACTGAACATTTGGAGTGGTCCCTTCATTTTTTTCCGGAGCTGTAATTTTGTACACTGAAAACATTGTATATATTGAATGACATGTATTTAATTGAATGAGAAGTCTTTCATCTATAATCAATGTTAAAGTCCAGTCAGTCCATCCTGAAAGTATTCAAAATAATGTTAATATATAATGTAGTAAATGATGTACTCAGAAAAAGGGAATGAATTAAATCCTTTTATTCTTTCAGTTCCTTTATTCATTCAGTTAATTTCACATTCATTTCACTTTCTGCTGAAGATACACATTCATATATGTACCAAAGAAGTACAAGTCTACCTTATTTTTCATCTCATCATTTCATCCCTCCAGACTGAGCTGACGCCAAACTGACGTTAGCATAAGCCAACCTACATAGCGTAAGCTATCTAGCAGACACTCACATTCGTAGTCGATATATTTCTCGAAAAATAAACAATCCCTTGTCCAGTTTGGAGCGGGCTGTTATGGAGTGTTGTTCGGTAAGTCTGTGAACTTCAGAAAACGTGACTTTGGGTACATTTACCAGGGATGTCGTGAAAGTGAACTGCCGGTCCTCCATCATCAGTTCGCCAGAGTGATGAGTGATTCACCGGATGTCACAGTGCACAATGAACACCGAATGCGGAAGTACTACGTATCAGCGTGATAATCCCCCATTACCGTCATATTTTGTAATTATTTTTTTGACCATTATTGTTTTATAGGGACAAACATTTACACATTTCTCCTACAGGGGATTGATAAAGTTCTATCTATTGAAAAGAAAGAAACACTTGGTCATACTTTACACACTTTACCACAGCATTGGCCTACTGAATGCAACAGATATATTTTAAGCATTGGAATGAATGCCACATTAATATATACTTTTTTACTGTTTTTGCAGGTTTGCAACGTTTAAAAGTTCAGGGGAAAGTATATGCCTCTTCTGGTGTTGCTTAAAACAATAGCCTTTTGAGGGAGTGTTGTTTCTAGGGATGGGCAAGATGATTATTTTCCGGGAACTAGTTCTTTCAGTTCGGTTCACTATAACGATTTGTTTATTTGATTCGTTCGTTTTGATTCGTTCGTTACGTCAGATTACGTAATTTGGTTACGTAATTTAGGCTCTAACCCCCGTGATAATCGAGAAGATTTACTATATAGAATAACTGAACGTCCCACCAATATTTATACCACTTGCTTACTCTCTATATTTCATTCATGGTTTTACATTTATAATTTTATTTTACTTTACATTTAATTCTTCATTGTTCAGGCATTACAGAACTTTCATGGTCATAAATAAAATATACGAACTGCAGTTTAATTTCTTTGTTTGTTCTTAAATTGACGTAGAATGGAGCAAAGACTCCTGGGATTGGGAAATGCGTTTATCCAATAAACAGATGGAGGTCAAGTCTATTGTCGAAAAAATGTAGGGGGATTTATGAGTGGCCCCACGTCGAATGGTATGACCCAAGATACGTCATACAGAGAACGCTCGCATATTCGACGGTACCGCCTTGTCATTTGTTTACCCAGGTGCCATTGCAAAACCATTGCTACCTCTCATTGGCTGAATCTTTGAGAACGTTGTAGACTCAATCAATATAAATCGCGGGGAGACGAAGCTCTGTTTGTTTGTATATTTTATTTACGTGACCATATTTTTGGTTTATGTTAAAAAAAAAAGAATCAAAGAACCAGTTCTTCTTGTTTTGGGGAACCAATTCTTGTCGTTCACGTTCGGGATTCGTTCGTTGTAACGAATCTGTCGCGACCGACTCATCCCTAGTTGTTTCTGAATATTAGTGTTAAGGGCCAATAATGCTTACTATCATTCATTAGTCACCATGTCTGTGGACACATTTGTAAGCAGTCACATGTTAATATCCCCCTCCCCCCCGCCCGCGCTAAAATCTCACTCTGAACTCAGTTCAAAAGTTGAGAGCCCTGTGTACATTATTTATGTAGGGAAACAAAAACTCTGACAAGCAAATTGGAGAAGGGGTTTAGGCTGTATGCTGCGACCTACAGTCACAGCTACGAAGGTAAGAAAACTACGTCTAACAGACGCTAGCTCCTGTCAAAGTCTAATCTTCAGTCAGTTAACTGTCACTGTCGAACGTGTATTACGATGCAGAAACAGCAAACGCCAACAAGATTTCTTAACCAGTGTTTTATATCAGCCTTGATGTTTGCCTGTTGTGTTGACTAATAATAGTTTAAATATAGCCACGGTTTTGCGTATAATAAAAGTAACATTACTTAGCTACCTAAAGTTTCTTTCCATGTAGTAACATGTTATAGATGTGATGATGCAAGTAACCCAGTACAATTGAAGCTTAATGAATTTGTATGTGTTATTTCATTCAGTGTCCAATAAAGACAAGCTGACAGTGCAGGTCAGCGTGAGAGCCTTGTGCTACAGGTCGATGGAGAAGAGCGAGGCACCACAGTTTGAGTCTAGGCAGGAAGCTGTGTTCATCCCTGTTCAGTGGTGTTTGTTCGGTTAAGCAGTAGCTAAGTGTAGTCCTCAAGGGCCACCAACTTGAATGTTTTTCATGTCTCCCTGTTTTTCACACACAATTTAATATAGTCAAGGTAATGAGTACAAGGCTACAACTTTTCAATATTCAAGATATTTATTGTCGTTTGCACAGCAGATGTACAGGTAAATTGGAATAATTGTGATTCTTGGAGTCCGCTTTAAAAAAAAACACATCTTTATTTTAAGAGGGAGAGAATATAACAGTAAGCATTCAGGATGGTAGGCTTTTTCTAGCACAGTTGAAGTACTTACCTTCATAAGAGCCAAGTTGCTTTTTACACCCATGATGCTGAGGTTATATTTCTAATGATTTACCTTTTTCTCTTAGATCAAGCTTTGTGATTCATCACCCGAGTGATGAAAAAAGAAAGAGTTAATCTATGGGCTGGAGCAGCTGTCTCTGAGAGGAAAAGAAAAAAAAGTATAGCTCAAAAACAACAAATACAAATGCAATGGCATCACGTATAATTACATCTGTAACTACTTATAAAGTACTGTTGATGCACGTGCAGGTGAGACCACTTCTTTTTTCTGGGCAGCTGATTTGGCTCTGGAAACACGGACCATCTTGTAGAGACAAGGCTCAATCAAAGACCAAAAAGCTATCAGATGGTTGTAGCTGGCAAATCTATTCACAAAAGACATCACATAAAAAATGTCAATTAGAAGTGTTCATCAAAAGTATACATTTTTACCTAAATAATGTCAACAGTAACTTGGAACTTAAGGTTAAGAAATTAACCAAGGTTTTCTGATATATGAGTGAGGTATCTCACTATGGGACACGCCCCTCGCGCTGTCCCCCAGAAGCAATTTTACACTACGCCAGTCGTGACTGGCTAACAGACGTGACGTCTGCCTGCAGAGGAAGGGCTCCCTCCTACTACATAAGTCCCGTCGTCACGTCATCTCTTCAGTCTATAGGCAAAACACCTCTTCCTCGCTCCGGGCAAGGAGGGTGGTCTGGTGAGATACCTCACTCATATATCAGAAAACCTTGGTTAATTTCTTAACCTTAAGTTTTCTTTCAATATTCGCTCGGTATCTCACTATGGGATATAGTAACTCCCGTATTGCCAAAGAAGTACCAGTGCAAACCCATCAAACAGGCATGTTCACCGATCCAACGCTCAAGACTGTGTGAGACAGATTAGGCGCAGTAACATCCAACCTGTAGAATCTAGCGAAAGTGTGAGGCGTCGCCCAGCTGGCAGCCGCACATATCTCTTCCACTGAGACCCCCTGAAACAGTGCCCAGGATGCGGACATGCCGCGAGTCGAATGTGCGCGCAGGCCAGTAGGGGGTTCCAAACCCACGCTACTATAAGACATGGCTATAGCCCCCACGATCCAGTGTGATAAACGCTGCTTCGAGAGAGGCTTCTCCAGGTCTGACGTAGCACATGATGCAAACAGCTGCTCCGATTTCCTGAATCCAGCCGTCCTATCAACATAGACGCGTAAAGCCTGCACCGGGCAGAGCGCATTCAGCCGCTCCTCCCTGGATTAGAAATGAGTGGATGGGGAAGCCACTCAAATCAATAGGGCGTTTTGACAACGCAGAGTCGAAACCTTGGGAACAAATGCAATAATTCGGCTTTAATATACCTTTGATTTGCCCCAGCAAAAACTGCTAAACACGTCTGGCTAACGACACAGCGCATGAATGCACTAGTGCGTTTAGCCTAGGCCAACAGCGAGCAATGCAAAGACCGTCTTAAACGAGAGCGTTAAGCTCTACCTTTTTGTAATGCTCAAACGGGGGGCGTGACCGTGCATCAAGCAACGCGGAGATAAATCCCCGGAGCGCCAAGCGCCGCGTACACCGGCCGAAGACGGCGTGCACCTTTCATAAACCG
>NC_079424.1:24596762-24617456 GCF_026213295.1 Gadus chalcogrammus
ACCCAGCCCTTCCACAGGCCACAAATTATGTCCAATCTTCATGAAACTTGGCATATATGATCTTCAGACCAAGCTGAACAAATTTGTCAAACAGCTGTCTCAAATTCAAAACCGTTTGGCCGTGACAGCCAATCAAACTTTACGGCAAAACAGCCAAACAGGAAGTAAGCCTGTTCTCAGCCACTCTTTAACATTGTTAGTAAAATTATATCTAATCATATGCATTTTATCATGGTCATGATATGCTGTTTTATATAAAACTGACAACATATCAATCATATTAAATCATCATGTCGATCTTTCATACTTCATGCAATCAGAACACACATCCTTCATTTCAATTTTAGTTGTGCTGAACAGCGCTCAGGGTAGACACTGCACTCGTGTGGCCACAAGCGGTACTGGATTAGATGCTTCATGAACCCCCTCCAGAACGCATGCTTGTTTACATTGTGTCTCTGTCAGGGATAAACCTTGTGTTGAACGTTTACCACTCTCCAAGTCATACCTAGCCTGAGACGACCGTACCACAAAGGATCTAAGTAGTTTTTCATCATTACCTCTACAAAAGGTCATCAGATAAACAAAATATGGGGAATGAGCATGTTTGGTCTGCCTAGACAAAATAAATTACATAATACAAGTTGCACGACATCAACCGAAACGTGCTTAGAACATCAAACGGATATAGCAAATCAATCTAATTCACAATACTGTGCCATACATTGCAAGAATTCGATATATAGGATGGCCAATCGAAATCTTCATTTATTTGTCATTGATTCATGTGATTTTATGCAATGCATGTCAGCCAGCTTTTTTAGGTGCATGTCAGGCCAATTGCCACCTTTTGGGTGCGCCCTGTTGTTTAGACTGGTCCCCTGTTTGGTTTCACGTCTCACCCAGTGTGTTCAATGCCTGATGAAGATCCGATGACATCGAAATGTTGCCTTGTCTTTAAGTAAATAAATGTGCTTCTGGACAATTAACAGCTTCTTCCACTATATCTGATAAAATTGTCTAGCACCTGTGGATTACTTTTTGGGATGTGCGCACAACTCCTCTTCAAGACACCATTACAGAATCTGTGTCAACATTTATTTGAGTAAGAGCATAGCATTCAGAGTATGTTCACTTCATCCTGATTGTAATTGGGATTGTACCACTGATTAATTAAGACCCAGTCAGTCAATGGTAGGAAAAATCATGAAGAGTTAAATTATTGTGGTCAATACTAAGAGATAGGCAGCATCGTTTCTGTTAAGCCAATCTAAATAAACAAGCAAGTACTCAGGGTTTAATCATATAAGTGATGATGGGTGATGTGGAAAATACTGAATCATACTTGAGGTATGATTCAGTATTTTCCACATCACCCATAGTGCTAACCATAGTGCAACTACTGATAAAAGGTAGTAATAAACACACACACCACCTACTTTTAATACTCTTAATGCATATATACAACATTGTTATGTTGTCTTATCCATCTTGTGACATGATATCGTAAATAGTATACAAACTAATGGAATCAATTCAAGTTTATTTGTATAGCCCTTAATCACCATTACAAAGGGCTTAACAGGTAAAATATTTATGACACCCCCCTTTACCCAAGCCCCCACAAGGGCAAGAAAAAACTCCCTTGAAATTAGCAAGGAAGAAATCTTGAGAAGAAACGCATAGTAGGGGATCCCTTCTTCCAGGGATGGTCAGGAGTGGGTGCCATAATTGACATACAGGTAAACACATGCACATCATATTAAATTGGTCACCAAAGTGCTAAAAAACAAACAAAACAGATATAAAACAAAAAACGATTAATCATAAAATGATTAATCATTTTATAACACGGTGATGTGGTGCTGGCCAGTTAACCATGAGGAGAGTCCAGGCATCCAGTCCAGTCACCGTAACACGCTACAACAGACAGAATAGTGAATTAGAACGGAAAAAGTACATAGTGGGAATGTATGTATAGTGCATTAACAAAAGCACAAACAAGCCCAAAATGTGCATGAACACTAATAACGCACCTTTAAAAAATTAAGGAAAGTGATCTCACAAGACCATCATGGACAGTCAAACTTCTAGCAGCAGTGGATTTTGTAGTTCGGATTGGTCTTGGAAGTTTGGGATACAGGTGAAGATGGATGAGCTCGAGCAAGCTGCAACAGGTGGCTGTGTAGACAGAAGAAAGCATGTTAATTTGTTAACAGTGTTAAGTCAGCATATGCCATTCAAATTAATAATATTTAATTAATGCTCTTTGTGGTTAATCCAATAAGATCTCTGAATATTGCTTATGACATTCAAGCACCACTGGTGGAAAAGCTAGATGAGTGTTAACAGGCTCTCTGACTGTTACAGGTTCCTGAGTAGCCTGCATCGGTCAAGAAAAACATTTCCATTCATTGACGCAGTATAGAAATGGACATCATCCCAAATATAATGGCATAACATCAAAACTGTAAAAGAAGAAGGAATATCTTTGATGTTTATATCATCTGAGAAGAGTTCACAAGAGCATTTCTTACAATCTGTTACTGAAGGTCTGCACCACAGGTGAAAATAGATGAGTTTGATCAGGCCTCAACGATGAAAAAGGTAGATGAGCAGCAACACGCTTTTTTCCAGGTATTTCTCCATCAGCAGGCTGTGTAGGTAAAACAAAGCAGGACCATACATTAACAGTGTTATGCAGTTTATATACAATTCATAAGAGTACTTTTTCATCCAGAACCCATTCTGGATGCTCATATAATCTCATCTCACAAGAGTGTTTCTGACAGTCAGACTTCTTACATTTAGAGTGTTTGTAGTTTACACAGGTCTTGCAAAAAAAGTGTCAACATGCTCTGGTCAACAGGCTGCACAGGCAGGACAAATGCCACCGTCATATTTAATGTGCAAAGAAGGAAAAGAAGATAGATACTCACATATTGGTACTGCTTTTCATGACAAAAGATGCTTTAACAGTAATGCATTCAATGACTTTGAAGCTGTATGTCCTCTGGGTTCCGAAGCTCAGCCAGGTTTTCTGTCCGAGTGTGTTCGATAGCCTTCTCTTGTCTTACAGAGTTACTCTGCATGGTCAGACCCTCCTTTTGTGCTTCTTCATTTTACTTGCAAACAAATACATCTCATATACCAGCAAGTACAGTATATCCCAATACAAAGCAGAAATGAAATGAACAGAAGCGACTGTATGACTTCAGAAAATAATAAATGATCCCAAATGCAATACAAAGATAATACATCACATAGGTAAAAAATAATACAATTAAAACATCCTGCCCTAATCTAACACTATTAATGCCTATCATTACTTTTACACAAAATAAATGATCTGTACTACTCGTAGTAAAGTAACCCCAATCCCTTTGCTTACAAGACCGTGTTTACAGAAATGGATCACAAGTGGAAAGCATCAAATACAGATGTACATTATGCCAATTATTTGCATCACTCTTAACAGTAGTGTTCTGGGATGCAGTAGGCAATTCTCTATTTTGTTAAGAAAAATGTGTCCTGTTTTATCCCTGAAAAGTGCACATCAGGTCTGTTGAGGTAGCATCACTGCTTAGTGTTCACAAGTCAATGTATTCCTTTGCAACAATTTAAACTACATTTGTTTGTCGTGTTTTTTTTCAACATTACAGATAACACTCGATTGTTGGAGCACAGACATGATCCACTGGCATAAAAATTAATCCGAGCATTACTAATAAAATCACCGGTTCACCTTATTCAGCCATGCTCATATCTAAACGTTTTTTCTTTGGTTTTCTGTTGAAACTTCCATTACATTGCTTGCCTTCATACACATCCATTCTATTTTCATGAAGTATAAGGATTACAAAACACTGTTTTTACTGCTGAAAACATCCTCATTGTACTGGTGATATTTTCCACAAAATTGATTGATTAAGAGGGCGCAAAAAAGACAACATAAATAAAACTGTTCAAACAACTACTATTGATGATGCATATCACTGCCTGATTGGAAGTTCCAACACAATGTATCAGGTCCCCCCTCCCTTGGTGCCTTGGTGAATAAGGTGAATAAAAAAAAGTAAACAGGGTCTATTTTTTGGCCATTTTCCAAAATAAGTTGCACTCAAGCTGTTTTTTTTTATTTTTTTGGTTTGTTTTCACCATCATGTCAGTCTAGTAACTACATTACTTTGCTCTGCATTACCCTTCGCTCTGCATCAGCGCACACCCTCTGATGACCTAAGACCAACATCCGCATCATGGGTGATCAGGCTTTCTCCGCTGCTGCCCCAAGACAATGGAACGCCCTCCTTGACCACCTGAAGGCCCCACGGACTACAGCTGTGTTTAGACTTTTTCTCTCTCTCCCTCTCTCTTAAACTCCGTAGCACTGAGATTTTTGAATGTAAAGTGCTCTACAAATCAAATGTATTATTATTATTATTATTATTATTTAGATCCAAATTTTCTTTGTTTATAACATACAAAACATACAAACAACAGCAATATTATTCTTATTATTATTAACAATTTAGGTATGCTGTATTAACATACAGCATTATTTTCTTTCATTTTTCATTGAATTAGGGTGTTTTGGGGTCTTTTGGTGTGGTGGTCACAATCCGAAATCACTGTGGAACCACACATCAGCATGTCTTTTGTGCAACTTCTTTTGCAAAATGGTCTACCCTTACCCTTCCATCCCCTGCAAGGAGCCGTCCAGTGTTAAGCTCTCTCCTTGCCTTACCCACCCAAACCCCAGTTGGCGGACGGAGTATATTTGTGGTAGTGATAATGACACAATGTATAACATAATGACCGGATAACATATTCCTGAACATCTCACGTTCTTTGAATGCAAAATAATACATCACAACAGTGAGACAAGTATTGCTTCATGAAAACTGAAGTATGTCGGTACAACTTCAACAGTAACATCTCCTGCATCTTTACAGTACACGTGATCTATCAACGTACCTTTTTCAGTTGTGGCTGTGTGCACGTGTTGACTGTACCCATGCTGTTCCAGTAACTTGGCAATGGTAGACGACACAAAGATATCCTCATTGAAGTCTCCCATGATGAGTTTCCTCCCAGGATGTTTGTCAAGGTCAAAGACGAGCTGTAACAAATGCTGTCGAAAGGCATCAATCTTATAGGAGCTGGGTCTGTATAAAATGACAGCAATCAAATTAACGTGTGGTATCTCAAAGTACAAGCATTCCACATTGCATCTCCCTGGAATTGAAACCCGCACATCAATTTTGTCTGAAGAATACATGCCAACACCACCTCTTTGTTGTTGTTTCAACCCTGCAAAGACCGGTTCAGAATCATCGTAACAGTTTTCTCTCGGATTGTGCTTGAATGTGTACCCTGGAAGTTGCGGTTCCTCGGAACCTGCGTTGAGCCACGTCTGTTAAACAAATACAATCAGCTTTGGTGAGTGACTTATGGGCTGCAATATCCTGAATGTGAGCATTTAAACTCTGTACGTTATGAAGAGCTATTGTGCACACAGGATTCACAGACAAAACAGACATTCCATAGCTGAACTTTTGCATGTTTTCAAGAGCTGACTACTTTCTCGTCACAAAATATAACTGACTCTCTGAAGTCCTCAATTATCAGTCCTCTGAGAGTTCTCACACGACTCAATGCAACATAAGCTTGACCTGACGCAAATATCTTTTTGAGTGATACAACAGCCCTTTCAACAGTTAAGCCATGGCATTTGTGTACATTTTGCGCCCAAGATAAACCCAAAGGTAGCTGAATTCGAAGTCCTCCGGCAGTGGTCACCTGGTCTTCTTGTTTTTCCACTACTGATGAACGCTCAAAAACCTTCTTTGACTTTGATCTCTGAATCTTACCAACATTAGGATCATCAAAGTCAACGTGGATAGCTGCAGGAATGTCATCGTCCTCTTTACCTCTGATTTCCACAACTGTGCCGCACGCTCCGTTTACAAGGCGGTCAGACACGTCTATGTTCTTCAACATCACTCTTGCTCCGATTCCCAACGAAACGCATTTTGGCAAGCAGGAATTTAAGATTTTTGCGTGGAAGCCAACTTTCCGCTCCATTCTTCCGGTTTTGGGGTTCCGTACAAAGTCGAGGGCCTGAATGCTGACTGCGTCTGGACAGGTGTCTTGCAGTCTCTTCACATTATATTTATCGACCTCTGTGTTTGTAGCATATATGTGAATGTCAGTTGGGTCTTCACCAGTTTCACGCTGCTTCAGTGTGAGTATATCACGGCTGCTGAGAGGTTCCTTCTTTTTACGGACTCTGAGGCGGTTTAGCAATCCAGCAAATTCCGCATTTTCTTGTCTAACGACTTTGGTCTGCTGAGCGACTTCAAAATTGCCTTCCCACAGGTTTCCGCCGTCAGCAAAAAGAGGTTTGCCTTTGACAGGTCTCAACTGGTAAGTCACCCACACAGATCACGGAAACATTTGCAAACAGCGAATAATCACCGGTCTGCTTGATTTGACGTAGTCTACCATGAATGTAGACCAAAAGACGGTGGTCGACAATGGACACTTCATCAATGATCAGGATTTGCAAGTTGCCCATTCTGCTTCGTAGAGAATTCACTTTCTCATCGCCGAGAGGTTGATAAGGCATCTTGACATTTGCACCAATGGAGAAAGTGGTGAATGGTCGCGGCACCAATGTTGTACGCAGCCACGCCTGTAGGTGCCGTTAGAAGAACAGTGAGATCCTCTGGATTTTCAGCAATCTGTGACAACAGCCTAGTGGCTTCGTAATGTATTGCTTTGATCAAATGGCTTTTGCCTGTTCCTGCTCCACCGGTGATGAACAATCGCAAGGGCTCAGGATTCTGTCCCAGAAGTTTCTGCAAGCACCATTGACGGACGGCATAGAATACGGCAGATTGCTGTCCGTTCAACGATCGCAATAAATCCAACGCGTCTTGCCTGGGCATCGTCACATGATTCGTTTCCAAAGTGCACGCAGTGTGTGGGTTAGCTGTCAGGTCAGGCATAAGTTCTGTGCCATCAGCGTCTTCATCATCTACAACTCTGTCTTTCATGAGATCCAAACAACGAAGACGCTCTCTTTCTGTTTCAGGACACAGCTGAGCCCATGCATCTTCTAAATCAATGTTGTCTTCCAGCAACTGCTTAGCTTGGTCAATGGCATCGCTCTCTATTTCAAATACAGCTTTGTTGTCATCCACAATGGACTGCACTCGTCGAACATCACCGCCACATTTAACCGCACCGTTCTTGTAGAAATGCTCGTATGTGTCAAACTGGGACGGTTTGAGGTGATATTCTTGGTAGTGAGGCAAGAAAAGTTGAAGCAACGAATGGAAGTACTTTTCTGGGTCTCTTGTGGGAGAAAATCTGGGATACCTCACGACAGCGGGTTGCGTTCGGGTTCGTCGTTTCACAAAACCGCAGTCGTTGTTGAGCTGTATTATGTCACCTGAATCCTTTTCTGCCGAAACCTGCGACGCATAAATAACTCTGTATTCTGAGCAAAAACTGGCCAAGCACATATCTTGAAATTCTGCTGACTCAGGTCTGTTGTGGTATCTCTCAATTATGTTGGTCATCCAAATGCTGCTGTCGTCTTCACACGTTTGGCGCTTAGCTTTAGCTTGGAGCACACTCAAAGGTAAACTCATCGTGACAGGATTGTCGCCAACGGGAATAAACTGTACATTGCGAGAGCATTCTTTCATGTGCATATGCGTTAAGCGGTACACTGCCTCTTGAGCTGAAACTTCTCTGTTGTGTAGGTACACGCTTCCAAGCTGCTTGAACGCTGCCTTTGCATCGAGATCGCCATTCGTGGCCTCATTTTGTGTGCGTTGTAAGAGCAAACCCATTTCTTGTTCGGCCTTTGTGATGCACGATACACGACAACAGAATATGCATCTGTGACATATTGGATATCCATGTTACCTTGCCATGCGCGGAGTAAGTCTCGGTTGTACTGGTTCACCCAAATATCTGCAGGATTTCGTTTCAGGACAACGCTTTTCTTTGTCACACATCTCTTGTACGCCCTTTCAAACAAGCCTTGATCTATCCCCAGAGACTCAAAGAATGCATCAGCTGTATCGAAATTCATGTCAGGGGCTGTCAGTGCAGGCTTTACTTCCTTTAAAACTTTGCAGGCACTCGTGTTTTCGTTGTCGCTCTTAAAGTTGTCAGAGTTCGCGCCTCCTGTGATGAACGTACGGCTTGATGGTGGGCGTGGGAAATTGAACCTGCAAACTGTGTTTTTCTTGCGGCAAGTCTTGGAGTGTCTTTTGCTGTGTCTTTGTACACTGGTCACGAGCTCCTCAAGTTCTGCGTCACTGTCTGGCGGAATCTCACAGTTGATGTATCTGTCTATGAAACGTACTACTTTGGCATCGGTCTCTCTATCAATCCTTGGAGCATTTTCAACCCAAAATAGACAGTGGACGTGAGGAGAGCCACACTACTGGAATTCAACACGGTAAAAGTAGTCCTTGATTTTCCCTATGGGTTGAGCCGGCGACAGGATTACATCACGAAGGAAACTATGCCATCGGTGGTCAAACATTCTCGCTGCTGTGACAGGATTTCGGCGTACGAGTCCACATTTATCAGACCAATCGAGATCTGCGAGAGGTGTTTGTTTTCCTTCTATTCTTAGAAGAGAGCTGAGCATGTCAGGCCATCGCAGATTAGCACTACTGAAACTTGCAAAGAAAGTGGGAATCGAAAGCTGACGTATCATCGCAAACAAATCTTTCTGTACCGACATCCAGTACGGAGGTGTGCCACGAATCCCTCGTAGGAACTTGTACCCTTCGTTGTTGCGCAAGATTTTAGTCCAACAACATCTGTGGTGATGCTTCTCTCAGAGACGTGTTTCCACCACCTTTGCGTAACGCCATTGACACGCTTGATACCACCTGCTCCACCTCTGACATGTATTGCGCGTAAAAAATGTAGTCTGTGTTGCGTGCAAATCGTCCATCGGCATTCATAATTCGTGCGTTCAGGTATCGTGACAGAGTAATTCTGGACTCTCTTTCATCATGGAATGTAGGTCCGCCCGAGGGGAATAGAACCGGGAAACATTTGCCCTCGTTAGTCTCATCATACAGCAGCTTGACCGGACTGTTTCCTTCACCTGGTGCCATGTTCAGTATGTCCTGGAAATTGTGATCAATAATCTCTGTACCCAGATCAATAGATTGCAACGATGTATCTGACAAGAGCCCACCCTGGTCTTTGATGTATGTCAAATCCTCCTCTGCTTGCTCTACAATGGTATTTTCATCATCGCTATTATCAGCTGGCTCTTGTCTGCTGTTTTCCTCTGCGTCAAGCTGATCGGTTCCATTTAGACTGTTTACCCATTCATTGTCGAGTGTCACATCATCGTACCATTTGTTGTTTGCCAGCAAATATCTCAGTGCTTTTCTTACACGATCGGTGTGGACAAACATGTACTCATAATGACCTTTGTACGTCAACTTACGTTTGAGTTTCACACGTATCATCTTGTCATCACATTCGTTTCTTGGAAGGATATTTGTTACATCCGTGTTGTTAATAGGAACAGAAACACATGGACCGTGACAAGCTCTCTGGCGCCCTCGAGGCAAACACAACAGCTTCATAAAAGGAATATGGCGAGCGATGAGATGTTGTTCCAAAGAGTTGAGACATTTCAGCTCAGCAGGAATTTCAGACAGATGCATGCTGTTGGCAACACTTATCTCGGGCAGTTTTCCTCCAAGTATTTTCCGGTGACATGTATGGCAAATCCATAACTTGCTTGATGGACTATCAGACAAATGGCATCTCTGCTCGCATTCCATATCACAGATGTGTAAATATTGCAATGTAATGCACCTATTAGCCAGCGTAGCAACCTCTGCTGCGTTCATAGCATTCTCTTTTACACTCCAAAACCTGCTTCTTGAAGAATAAGCGATGACAAACAGAGCATACATACTCAGGACCACGGGTGACTTCCTGACGGAAACGACCAATGACAAAGTCTATCTCAATCTGTTTATTGTTCAAAGTGGCACGTTTCTCACTGCTACGTTCGATTTTATCAAAACGGACGGTTCTGTTCTGTCTGTATTTGGTTTTGTTGTTCTCATTCATTTTCTTCCGAAATAAAGTGTTTCTCTTGTATTTCATGACTGTATCCACGGACATCAGTCTGGAACTTCTTATTTGACTTATATTTAGCTTGCGAGTATTTGCGCACAAGAGTTTGAAACCTGCTGTTGGTCTTATATTTAGCTTGCGAGTATTTGCGCACAAGAGTTTGAAAGCTGCTGTTGGTCTTATATTTAGCTTTCGAGTATTTGCGCACAAGAGTTTGAAAGCTGCTGTTGGTCTTATATTTAGCTTTCGAGTATTTGCGCACAAGAGTTTGAAAGCTGCTGTTGGTCTTATATTTAGCTTTCGAGTATTTGCGCACAAGAGTTTGAAACCTGTCGTTTGTCTTATACCTGGCTTTGCTATCATCAACGTTCCATTTTCTGTAATCACTGTCATTGTGGTAGCGCTGACGTTCTTTTTTAGCTTTCATATTTTCTGGTTCAGCTTCTGACTTTCTTTTTCGTAATGACCTCAAGTTGTTGTCAGTGTTCGTAGGCTGGCATGTTCCTGCGCAAACAATTGCTGCATTTCTGTGTTGAACACAACGACTTCATAGTGGTTACCACCAGTGTGATTCAAATAAATGCAATTCTCTGACTGTGGTCTTGCAATAGGTGCATGCATGTTCCATCATTCAAAGTAATGATAGCTGTTTGCAATAAATCTGCAGCAGCAAAAATATCAATCTCGGTTGCCCAAGAACCACAGTAGTACACTCTTGATTTTGTTATGTAGTCAGGCACTGACGTATATCCATCTCTCAAGTATGACTCAAAAACGTTGGTGTTATTCTGGAGGTGTTTCACAACTGCCCGTCTCATTTTCAAGTGCCGGTCCTCATCATGACATATGCTCCAGGCAAGACTATGATAAAAACAGTTTCCGTCTGGTTTTATACTTTTTATCTTACAAGGACATCCCATATCGTCAACACTGCTCGTTGTGTTTGGCCTTTCATCAGAATGTACAGTCGACAGTCCAATTTGTTTGCACAAGACATCCTGATCCTCACGAGTTAAAGGTTTAAAGGGCCGTTTGGCGACAGTTTCCTCGTGAATGATGACATCATCTGTAGCCGCTAAACCACACTGTGATTGAAAAGACTCTTTGGCCGTGTCTGCATCCACATCGATGACATGTGATTTAATTTCGGTTTTGACACGTTTGACACGCTGAGGTCGCTTACCTTTATCAGAATGGTAACTGGGCACTCTTTTCAAACATTCAGGTGGTTGTGCGGCCATGTTTGCATCCACATCGATGACATCGTTGACATGTGATTCAATTTCTCTTTTGAAACACTGACCCTTATCAGAACAGTAACCTGTGTCTATACCAAAGTTACCAGCATCACTTACGCCTGGCAGTTGTTCACACACTTTATGCATAGGATTACCTTTGACTATGTCACTCTAGAGTGGACGGTTTACCGATTGGACTGTAGTTGGCGTTGTCAGGGTCGACATGGATTATTGCAGCTTTCACACCTGTTGCCTCAAATCGGGGTGTACTTCCGCCAAACCGTTCTGCAAAGTCATACACATGACGGATCAGGGTCTGTAAACAGTTGAAGTATGAAACACAGCTTGCCCTTCGACCTTTCCTGTTGACATTTGAGTTTATATGTGAATCAACAAATGCAAACTTGCCTCTTCCATTGACTATTGCACATGTATTAGCACAAATGGTTAACAAACAAGCATCATTACCATATAGTGAACGCTGGAGTGCTTCATCAAAAGGCATAGCCACATCACGTAAACTTTGATCATAGTCATCAACACGAATCAATCCAGTGAAAGACTCTGCATAGTTAATTGCAAAATTTGTATTCCACACTTTGTAGTGTCTAGGCAATTCAGACACAGCAATGTAACCTCTTTCTTGGTCTCTTATTAGACGCTGTGCATTCATTGATCTGTAAAGTACAGTTCCCTTAATCAAAACATCATCGAGATCTCTGCTCGTCCAGGTCCACACGTCACTCAGATTGGACTTCAGAACTGCAGTCAGACTGATGGCACCACATTGCTTGTTGCGATCCTTTCCGAACTGTAAATCATCTTGATGAAACGACCCCATCAGCACAGATCTGTCAACAGGCAGAATCAAACAATCATCGGTAACATTATCGTCTTTCATGTAATTCACAGTATTTGGCAGGTCATTTGGCAGAATTTTGGCAGAGTTTTGGCAGAGTTTTGGCAGAGTTTTGGCAGATTGTTGGCAAATTGTTGGCAAAATGTTGGCAGAATGTTGGCAGAGTTTTGGCAGAGTTTTGGAGGCAACTTGTTTTTTACGAGGAAGCGCCATCTCGGCAACTTTGTTTTTACGAGGAAGCGCGACCTCGGCAACTTTAATTTTACGAGGAAGCGCGACCTCGGCAGCAGACCCCAGGTCTACTGCAGTCAGCCCTCTTTCAGCACAGCGCCGCTTGGCTGCCTTGGACTGCTTGCTTGGACGCGGCATCTACAACAAAACACATTAGTCATATTTTAGCATGACATAGTTTTAGAGAGCAACCATTCATTTGCCCCCCAGAGATGCCACGAGTGTGTGTGTATCTCACACACACACACACACACACACACACACACACACACACACACACACACACACACACACACACACACACACACACACACACACACACACACACACACACACCTGCATCCATGTCACCTGACTGTCATGGTTGTTATCATTTACATGTTAAAGAGCAGACGCAGCTTTGGCTGCTGGGCGCAAGAAATGCGGTCGCCATCTTGGACCACTCAAACTTTGCATACCAGTGCAAACAAGGCTGGGGCAGAGGAATTATTTTCAGGAAGAGACACACTTTAGCATTGATAACTATCACTCTGACTTGTCGTCATTGGTTGTGTCTGTGTTCCACAACATAAGGCTGCACCACATTGCCAAACAGTCCTCTTTCAGGTGTTTTAGCTCATCATACTAAAACTTCCATCTGTTTATATCTATCTAATGTATTCATATATTGAATATGTATATAATTAAACATAGCCTAATCATACATTGTTTCTTTAACTTATTAAAATAGCTGACCTTACCTCCCCTGTTTCTGCTTCTCTATTAAATATGTAGTGTATGATTTGAAAAATACTCATCAGTCTACATTTATTTATCCTTTATTTTACCAGGGTAGTCACATTGAGGCACTGTTTTAAAAATAGGCCCTGGTCGAGAAAGTCAGCACCTACCTAAAAGACGCATAAAAACAGAAAAAACACAATGTATGAATATAAACATAATAAACAAAACAGGAAACACATCCAGGCTACAAAAAACAACCTAGACACAATTTCACATTTGTAATGTAAAGTGTATACGACACATCATTTTAAATCAGAAAGGGGGATGAACATATCAAGTGTTAGTTTTTTCTGCATTTCAAGTTGAAAGGCCATTATAACATAAGCCATCTTACCAAGTTCAGAGCAAGCAGTAGGCACATTAAAAAGTATGCTATTGTTAGACCTGAGGTTGTAGCTATTGTTTGTTACAAATGACAACACTGACAAATATGATGGTCATAATCCATCAGCTGCTTTATCAATTAAATGTAACCAATTATCTTGTCTGTGTATTGATAGAGGCATCCAACCAAATACACTCTACAAGTTGCAGTCGTGTGCATCATAACCAGCTTTTGTTAGGAATGGTAATGCTGAATGATAAACAAGAGTTCACAAACACAATACAGACGTTGATGCATGCATATAAAGAGTGTCACCATAATCTACAACAGGCAAAAAGGTGGATGCAACAAGTTATTTTATAGTTTTTAAATAAAAACAAGCCTTATTTCTGAAATAGAAACCTAGCTTGATTCTAAATAAAAAACGATGTGTAGCATGACAACTTCTCCATTTCTTGTCCCTGGGATGATATCATTTTATGTAAAGATAGACAACACATATCATAGGGTGACCAAACGTCCCCTTTATGGTTTGCCTGTCCCTGACTAAAGCCGTCACCGTAGACAGATTGCATGTCATTCGACAAAATTCGCCGGCTACATGCTCTTCTGCTGATTGAACCATTCAAATGTATAATACTAACATAACTACTAGAAAATATTCAGCATGTAAAATAATGTCAAATGTTGCTGTCAAGATTAATTCTGCTGAGACACACAAACAAATGTCTTACCTTTTTCGACTTCTTCTACCTCTTCTTCATGGGTGGCATAGCTTATCATTATATACCGCCAGTGCCACCTACTGGACTACTATGGTTTTAACGAACTGTGGACGATTTTTTTTTTCGAATTTTTCATGTCAAGAGTTTGACCGTTTATTGTGCAATTGTTCAGTTAAAGGCTGTAGAGAAAACATAATGCTTTTCACCTCTTTCGATGCTGTTATTCCTCCCCTTGGAAAAAGTGGTAAAGTGGAGCAGAGAGATCGCCATGTCTGTACCAGAGTGGTGGTGACGTTATATCATTCGCGTCGACAGCAGCGAAGAGCTTCACAGTGGCCTCACACAAAACCTTATGAACATTATGAAACTTCTTTGTGAAAATTTTTAGAAAATAATTACTTTCTGTCCATTGAAACCCATTCATATTTTTCGATCTCATAGGTCCCATGGGCTCTACCGGAAGGGGCATGACTTTGCCACTCAAGAGTGGCGATTTACTCAGACACACAGTGGGCCAACATTACCAGTGATTAAACATAGAATGAAATTAATATTATAAGTTGTTCACAGACCATACATAAACACAAAATACAGTTTGGCCTAACCTGTGGCCTATTTCAACAGGCTAAATAACACTTATCCGTTTAGCCTGATACAGCATTATGGCTATCCATACCCTTCGTTCATGTTGGTAACTTATTTTCAAGCAAGCTACCTGTAGCTGAACATAAATGGGATCTATTTTCTAAATCATTGACAACATCTTTCGTCCCTACCAGTACATCTCAGTGGCTCAAAAGCCTAACTTGCAGTTAGGTATTCTCTTGAACTAAATCTTTATCCTTTTACCAGTCATTTAACTTACTTAACAATCTTTGCACTCACTATATCCCTGCAATCTCATCTTTAAGCTTTTAAAAGTAGGATAGTATTTATTCTAGGCCATATTGAATAAAAAGCCTGCTTAATGATTGATTTTAATCCAAATTAATTCATGGCAATGGCCAGGCAATGACAAAGAATGCAGGCTCAGTTTGCTGCCCTTGCTCAAATTTTGCATTGCATGTAGAATTGCTTACTCTATATAGGAAAAAAAATTATTTGCCCATACCCATTTACTTGTTGTTGTGTGTGTCGTTCACCAACAAGATTCTAAACCGCCATGAGAAAGAAAGGCTTCCTGTAAATTAAATTTTTAGACCATTCAATTTTCTTTATTTCGCCATGTACACAGGGTACTAGGATTTGAACGGTATTCTCTCCATGCAGGCTAGAGCATTACAAATAGAACATAGAACAGAACAAAGGGACAAGACAGAACAACAATACAAGAAAGCACCAGTATGACCATGGTAGTGCAATAATATAATTGTTAAATAAGTTAAATAAATAAAGTAAAATGCTGGAAGGAGCCATGAAAGCTCATGTGCAAAGGGCTGTTTATGAGGGCTATTGCTTGTGGAAAAAAGCTATTGAGGTGACGTGAGTTTTTTGTCATGAGGCCCTATATCGCCGTCCAGAGGGTAGAACGTTAAAGAGTCAGTTGGCAGGATGTAGGGTTCGGCTGTGATCTTCAACCGCTTTCTGCTGGGATCTGGAGCTGTGAGGTCTTGATTGGAAAGGAAGGGGGTCAGCCGATGAGGCGCTCTGCAGCCCGTACGACTCTTTGGAGCCTGGCCTTAGAGCGGGCAGAGGCAGAGTCAGACCAGACCGAGTGTGAGGATGTAAGCACACTCTCAATGATGGCCCTGTAGAAACTGCACCATGATGGGGGGGCTGACCTGAAGTCCTCTCAGCTGCCGAAGGAAGAACAGGCGCTGCTGGCCTTTCTTCACAAGTTGAGTGATGTTATTGTCCCATTTCAGTGTGTTGGTGATGGTCGTGCCTAGGAATTTGAAATGTTCGACTACAGTGACAGATGAGTTGTTGATGACAAGTGGGGGATATGTCTGAACCTTTTTTCAGAAGACTTAACCATTACCTGCACAGCTTAGTATAACTGACCGATTCCCTTTTATAACGACAAAAGACAGAAACAATTGCTTAAATCAAAATAGTTTATTTTTCAATATCAAAGTAAACACCACCATCATACGACAGTTTGATGGTGTCGACAAAATTTCAGTCGTCCAGAAGATAGGACGTCGAAGCCTCCTCCGTGTCCAGAATATCACCCAGGGAGCAGTCAGCCATAGCCTTCTCTTACAGCTACTGCCGGAGCGAAAGCGCACCACCATTCCTACTGCATAACAGAAACGACCAGCTCTGGCAACGCCATGATGGTCTCTTCAGGGCTGCCATCATGGACGTTGCACGCCACACACAAACTCCCTGACAAACCCCATCACCGCGGCAGTTTGTCAATTGCATGGAGCGCTCATCGACATCTTTGGGTGCCAGAATAAGCACCCCCGAGTACGTCACCAGATACGCTGGTGTGCGCTGCAGCATGGAGCACATGTTCGACTCACAGCGGTGGGTCGAACATTTGACGTCCAACTGGTCCTGTCCGACGTGGCATCGTGGACACCTGGGCTTCGCCACGACCTTGACCGCGGTCGCCCGCCCGCACAGAATCTCCACGTCCGCGACAGTCCCTGCCTTCCGAAGGCAAGAAGGCTGCCCTACACCCGTGGTGGCGGTGACGCAGTGGGGAGGGGGTTGAGTGTGTGGTTAAACACAGGCGGCCCCCATCCTTCCTTGTCGTCAGCGAACAGAAGGTGTAGCATTGGCCGAGCTGGAACCGGTGGAGATCAGCCGATCCCACACGCTCAACCGCCGTCTGTCCGGTGGAGTCACAAACCTCAAAGAAGCATTTCAGCTCCATGGACGCTCCTTGGATCTCCACCACCTATTGTCCAGGAGCTGAAGTAACCTTGGGTGATGACGCCACCGGTGATGAAAAACAACAAAGAGGAACACTAGGACCAGTTCTCTCCAAATACTTCTTTCACAAGCTTCACAAAAGCACAACGCTTACCCGCTGCCTGGGACCCAAACCCAAAACATCGACCACGGTCAGCCCGGTCCAGAGGTGCTGCTCGGTGCCCTATGGGTGAAGGGAAGGTCCCCAAACGCGTCAAGCCTGCTGTAGCTCGACACGAGCACGTCGAAGCCCCCTGGACTGCTGTAGCCTACGAAAACAAAATGAAAAGAAATGCATGCTTAACACCTGGACGTAACGCACGGGCTGCCAGTAACGACTCATTAATGGGATCGGTCAATGAATCTAAACAACAAATAAAAAAATATATATGTATAAATTAATGATTGACAAAAATGTATATTCATCACGCTGAAAGCAGGGTCGGTCATTTTACATATGAAAGCAATAAAGGCGAGGGGATCGGCAATAAAGGCGAGCGACGATAACCGACTAACGAGCAAGACAGGCCACCTGATGATGACTAACCTGCGTGTCGGCCATTTTACGTAACAGAGCAGTGAAGACGGGGGAAGGGGGGAAAAGACACGCACTGCACGGTTTGAATTAGTTGAATTAGTTAGCCGTTAGCTCCTCGAGAAAATAATACGCCGTCGACAGTAGAACGACACGTCAATTAAAAAAAATGCCTTACACTAATTTCCACGGGAGTTTACGTCGAGTAATGCATCGTCCGACAAACTTCATCGGACTTTACGTGGCACACGTCAGACACTCCCTAGCACATCCCTCGACGGACTAACGGCAACTAATGCCGATTTCAGAAACAAACAGGAAAGTCAACACAAAACTTACTGATGCTTTTCCGCGTGGCAAACAATTTCACCGCCTGCCTGTTTTCTGCCGCGTGAACGAACTGGTCCCGCTTCTCGGGGGAGAAGCAGACGACACGATTGTATGCCTCCCTTCCCGTCTGCAAGGTGGCCTCAAAATATCGCCTGCTGTTCTTGGACATTTTCATAGGCGACACACTATGCAGATAGCCGACAACCGTCTCACTGTCACTTCTTGGTATTTTACTGGGACTCGCCATTTTGAACTGGATATCCCAAGACAGATGTTGAAGCAGTGGCATGGGCTATTTATAGAGGCATGCAGTGTTGCCAGATCAGATTGACAGTTTCCAGCCCAATCACATCTTAGAACCCGCCCACTCCAATAAAAACCCGCCCAAACCACGAAGTTGCCAGAGTCAACCCATGCTCCTTTTATATATTAGGTAAAAACTAGAGCTGTCAAGCGATTCAAATATTTAATCGTGATTAATCGCATTAATGCCATAGTTAACTCAGATTAATCGCGATTAATCGCAAATTATTTTTCAATGCTAAATATCCCTTGATTTTTTTTCCAATAATTCTTCTCATTTTAATTCTCTTATCAACATGGTGAAGTGCATCGGCTGGCCTTGTGCAAATGATTTTTTATTGATAACAACATTGGCACTGTATGCTGATCAAAACAGGACGATACAAAAAAAGAGCCTATAGTGCAATTAAACGACTGCTTTGAAAAAATGTCATTTGAACATAGCAGTCAGGCTACTACTTCTTTGTTTTGAGCCAAAGAAAAAAAAAAAAAAAAAATGTTTTATTTTTTATGTAAAATAATTGCGTTAATCGCGCGATAAAAAATTTAACGCCGTTAAAATTGGTTTGCGTTAACGCCGTTAATAACGCGTTTAACTGACAGCTCTAGTAAAAACATCTAATTTGCCGAAATTTAGTGATAGGTTACACAATTTAGTAACCTTTCTTTTTTAACTTTTGCTGAACTGACGTCACGGTCAAATTGCCAATTGAAATGATGCAGATTAAAAAAAATACGAAATTGCCCAGGTTAAGTGTAAATATTAACATAAAGCACATATGTGCCTTTTTTCATAAATATCCTTAATACATAATGGGGTCTATCTATCAACGTGTGGTGACTGGTGAACCTCAGTAGGGGTTGCGAATGCAACCCCATCTTAGCTCCTCCCCCTGCACCCAGGTGCAGATAAAAAGGCCAAGATGGCTGAACTCAGCCTCTGTTGGTTGCCTCCTAGGGTGGTGAGTAGGGTCCACGCTTTCTAGCAGTTTTGAGTTCCCATTTGAACTTTTATTAATCAGTGTCTTTTGTTTTTAGGATCCCCTGCTGCTATTTTGTACGGTTTTAGTTGTTCTGTTTAGCTGTGCTGTTTTGTACGGTTTTAGTTGTTCTGTTTAGCTGTGCTGTTTTGTACGGTTTTAGTTGTTCTGTTTCGCTATGCTGTTTTGTTTTGGTTCCGTTTGCTTTTGCGTTATTTCCCCTTTTTGGTTTCATTGTTTGACCTTTGGGTTGCGGGGTTACATAACCCCTGTTTTGCTGTTTGGTATGGTTCGGTTTTGCTCCACTTTTCTTTATTTAGTTATTATTGTAATAAAATAAACAGTTAATATATTTATTGTCTCTGGCTCTTTTGTTCTCGAACCTGTGTCCTTATTATTTCTGTAATATCATAGTTTCATATTTCCTGGGGTGTAATTCCCCAGGTGGCGTTGTCGGTCCCTCTTTGGTTATTTCCCCCTCCCCTCGTTAATATTGAATTTAACACTGAGCCCCGCCACAAACGCATATGTAGTTTAAGTGTGATGTATTTTGTGTATGTCCAGTCAGACTCGGTGTCTCCGTTGTTTTGTGTGGTCTTGTAGGCTATACTATGTGAGCCGTAGCGCCTAACTGAAATTCCGACCATTTGTGTCCGTTGGTATTAATAAAGACTTGACTAGGCTATCTAGCCCATTAAATGACAATTATTCGCGATAGTGGGGATTCAAAACGGTTTGGCCACAACAGCCAATTTAACTTGACAGCAAAGCCGTAACAGGAAGTAAGCCTGTTCGCAGCATCTCTTTAACATTGTCAGTAAAATTGTATCGAATCATATGCACTTTATCATGGTCATCATATACTTGGTTATATAAACTTAACAAAGCAATCAAAGTCAATCTGTCATACAGCATAAAATCGGAACACTAATTCATTCATATCAATGTTATTTGCGTTGAACGCTCATTGAAGGGTAGACACTGCACGCGTGTGGTGACAAGCGGTACTTAATGTATAATGCAACAATGACTATATTTACCATTCCGCCCACTTAAAATATAAACTGCAATTCCCACTGGATCAGATGCTTCACGAACCACCTCCAGAAGGGATGCTTGTTTACATGGTGTCTCTTTTAGGGATATTGTTCCGAATACCCCAATGTATTTGTGACATTTGTTCTGTCAGGCAGACTGCATTGCGCCCTTACCTCTAGGTGGGGTCCTTTTCCCATTTACTCATCCCACCGGCTGTCGGTATTGCCGATTTCCGAGGCGGTCGTCATGTAGCCCCCTGGCCGATTGCGTCCATCCGGCAGAATTAGCCTACCGAGTCCGATTATGCTTGACACCCACATTGCTGCTCGCAGCTATATTTATTAT